>NC_143045.1:44367500-44455000 GCF_057628025.1 Oncorhynchus mykiss | reverse complement strand
TAACAGACCTACTGGTGTGGAACGGTTTCTGCTACTGTAACAGACCTACTGGTGTGGAACGGTTTCTGCTACTGTAACAGACCTACTGGTGTGGAACGGTTTCTGCTACTGTAACAGACCTACTGGTGTGGAACGGTTTCTGATACTGTAACAGACCTACTGGTGTGGAACGGTTTCTGCTACTGTAACAGACCTACTGGTGTGGAACGGTTTCAGCTACTGTAACAGACCTACTGGTGTGGAACGGTTTCAGCTAATGTAAAAGACCTACTGGTGTGGAACGGTTTCTCCTACTGTAACAGACCTACTGGTGTGGAACGGTTTCTGCTACTGTAACAGACCTACTGGTGTGGAACGATTTCAGCTACTGTAACAGACCTACTGGTGTGGAACGGTTTCAGCTAATGTAAAATACCTACTGGTGTGGAACGGTTTCTGCTACTGTAACAGACCTACTGGTTTAACTGAATGTGGAGCGGTTTCTGCTACTGTAACAGACCTACTGGTGTGGAGCGGTTTCAGCTACTGTAACAGACCTACTGGTGTGGAGCGGTTTCAGCTACTGTAACAGACCTACTGGTGTGGAGGGTTTCTGCTACTGTAACAGACCTACTGGTGTGGAACGGTTTCTGCTACTGTAACAGACCTACTGGTGTGGAGCGGTTTCTGCTACTGTAACAGACCTACTGGTGTGGAGCGGTTTCTGCTACTGTAACAGACCTACTGGTGTGGAACGGTTTCTGCTACTGTAACAGACCTACTGGTGTGGAACGGTTTCTGCTACTGTAACAGACCTACTGGTGTGGAACGGTTTCTGCTACTGTAACAGACCTACTGGTGTGGAACGGTTTCTGCTACTGTAACAGACCTACTGGTGTGGAACGGTTTCTGCTACTGTAACAGACCTACTGGTGTGGAACGGTTTCAGCTAATGTAACAGACCTACTGGTGTGGAACGGTTTCTGCTACTGTAACAGACCTACTGGTGTGGAACGGTTTCTGCTACTGTAACAGACCTACTGGTGTGGAACGGTTTCTGCTACTGTAACAGACCTACTGGTGTGGAACGGTTTCTGCTACTGTAACAGACCTACTGGTGTGGAACGGTTTCTGCTACTGTAACAGACCTACTGGTGTGGAACGGTTTCTGCTACTGTAACAGACCTACTGGTGTGGAACGGTTTCTGCTACTGTAACAGACCTACTAGTTTAACTGAATGTGGAGCGGTTTCTGCTACTGTATGTGTCCAGACCACAGTCTGTGTGTTGGCAGGTATATCTCTCAGTCTGTCTGTTTGTGATGATAAAATGTCATTTGGAGGATTATGGGGATTATGTCTCCATCTAAACACACACAGCCCTCTGTCCTGTCAACAACATCCCGTGTGAACAGACAAATACCCTGCATTGAACATCGACAAAGCAAATATTGTCTGAAAGTTTTGACTATTACAGAGCCTTTCAGAAACTATGTGCTCTCTTTGACTTTGTGTTACAGCCTGAATTTAAATGGATTACATTTAGATTTCGGGTCACTGATCTACACACAATAACAAGGTGTGCAAAGCTCTTAGAGACTTACCCAGAAAGACTCACAGCTGTAATCACTCTCAGAGACTTACCCAGAAAGAATCACAGCTGTAATCTCTCTCAGAGACTTACCCAGAAAGAATCACAGCTGTAATCTCTCTTAGAGACTTACCCAGAAAGACTCACAGCTGTAACCACTCTTAGAGACTTACCCAGAAAGACTCACAGCTGTAATCACTCTCAGAGACTTACCCAGAAAGACTCACAGCTGTAATCGCTGCCAAAGGTGATTCTAACATGTATTGATAAACAAAGCTGTTTGTTTTGGCTCTGCTCTCCATCACTTTGGGTTTGAAATGTCTGTCATGGTTGAAGTGTACCTATGATGAACATTACAGGCCTCTCTCATCTTTTTAAGTGGGAGAACTTGCACAATTGGTGGCTGACTAAATACTTTTTTGCCCCACTGTACGTCTTCACTGTCTATACACCCTAGAGGTTTAGGAAGTTAAGGACATGCTCCGGCTCTACTGTCTGATGGCTCTACTGTCTGATGGTACTACTGTCTGATGGCTCTACTGTCTGATGGTACTATTGTCTGATGGCTCTACTGTCTGATGGCTCTACTGTCTGATGGTACTATTGTCTGATGGTACTATTGTCTGATGGCTCTACTGTCTGATGGCACTACTGTCTGATGGTACTACTGTCTGATGGTACTACTGTCTGATGGCTCTACTGTCTGATGGTACTACTGTCTGATGGTACTACTGTCTGATGGTACTACTGTCTGATGGCTCTACTGTCTGATGGCTCTACTGTCTGATGGCTCTACTGTCTGATGGCTCTACTGTCTGATGGCTCTACTGTCTGATGGTACTACTGTCTGATGGCTCTACTGTCTGATTGCTCTACTGTCTGACGGCTCTACTGTCTGATGGCTCTACTGTCTGATGGCACTGTACATGTATCAGAGTTATTGGTCACACTCGCTATGTTTCCACACGTTGGGAGTAATCCAGCTCCATGTTATCTGCTTAATACAGCATAGCAACTACAGTACTTCTGAGCCTCAAAAACATTTTATTCAAAGCATATGAAGCGGCAAAATGAGAAACGTCTGCGTGACTACCTGAAAATGAGAACGTTTAAAAAGGACCGTTTGAAGATAAGAGTTGAACAGTGAATGGTAAGTATATGGAAAGAGAAAGACGATACGCGTAAAGCCCCCAGGAGGCTGAGAAACCTGTTTCCCCATGAAAGAGTGAGTGGATTGGTAGGGTACGAGGTACTGTCATTTACTGTGCTGCTGTGGATCCTGTCTGGACATGAGGCAGACCTTACTGTGCTGCTGTGGATCCTGTCTGGACATACAGCAGACCTTATTGTGCTGCTGTGGATCCTGTCTGGTCATGTAGCAGACCTTACTGTGCTGCTGTGGATCCTGTCTGGATATGTAGCAGACCTTACTGTGCTGCTGTGGATCCTGTCTGGACATACAGCAGACCTTATTGTGCTGCTGTGGATCCTGTCTGGTCATGTAGCAGACCTTACTGTGCTGCTGTGGATCCTGTCTGGTCATGTAGCAGACCTTACTGTGCTGCTGTGGATCCTGTCTGGTCATGTAGCAGACCTTACTGTGCTGCTGTGGATCCTGTCTGGACATACAGCAGACCTTACTGTGCTGCTGTGGATCCTGTCTGGACATGAGGCAGACCTTACTGTGCTGCTGTGGATCCTGTCTGGTCATGTAGCAGACCTTACTGTGCTGCTGTGGATCCTGTCTGGTCATGTAGCAGACCTTACTGTGCTGCTGTGGATCCTGTCTGGTCATGTAGCAGACCTTACTGTGCTGCTGTGGATCCTGTCTGGTCATGTAGCAGATCTTACTGTGCTGCTGTGGATCCTGTCTGGACATGTAGCAGACCTTACTGTGCTGCTGTGGATCCTGTCTGGACATGAGGCAGACCTTACTGTGCTGCTGTGGATCCTGTCTGGTCATGTAGCAGACCTTACTGTGCTGCTGTGGATCCTGTCTGGACATGAGGCAGACCTTACTGTGCTGCTGTGGATCCTGTCTGGACATGTAGCAGACCTTACTGTGCTGCTGTGGATCCTGTCTGGTCATGTAGCAGACCTTACTGTGCTGCTGTGGATCCTGTCTGGACATGAGGCAGACATTACTGTGCTGCTGTGGATCCTGTCTGGACATGAGGCAGACCTTACTGTGCTGCTGTGGATCCTGTCTGGTCATGTAGCAGACCTTACTGTGCTGCTGTGGATCCTGTCTGGTCATGTAGCAGACCTTACTGTGCTGCTGTGGATCCTGTCTGGTCATGTAGCAGACCTTACTGTGCTGCTGTGGATCCTGTCTGGACATGAGGCAGACCTTACTGTGCTGCTGTGGATCCTGTCTGGTCATGTAGCAGACCTTACTGTGCTGCTGTGGATCCTGTCTGGTCATGTAGCAGACCTTACTGTGCTGCTGTGGATCCTGTCTGGATATGTAGCAGACCTTACTGTGCTGCTGTGGATCCTGTCTGGACATACAGCAGACCTTACTGTGCTGCTGTGGATCCTGTCTGGACATGAGGCAGACCTTACTGTGCTGCTGTGGATCCTGTCTGGTCATGTAGCAGACCTTACTGTGCTGCTGTGGATCCTGTCTGGTCATGTAGCAGACCTTACTGTGCTGCTGTGGATCCTGTCTGGTCATGTAGCAGACCTTACTGTGCTGCTGTGGATCCTGTCTGGTCATGTAGCAGACCTTACTGTGCTGCTGTGGATCCTGTCTGGTCATGTAGCAGACCTTACTGTGCTGCTGTGGATCCTGTCTGGTCATGTAGCAGACCTTACTGTGCTGCTGTGGATCCTGTCTGGTCATGTAGCAGACCCTACTGTGCTGCTGTGGATCCTGTCTGGACATACAGCAGACCTTACTGTGCTGCTGTGGATCCTGTCTGGACATGAGGCAGACCTTACTGTGCTGCTGTGGATCCTGTCTGGTCATGTAGCAGACCTTACTGTGCTGCTGTGGATCCTGTCTGGTCATGTAGCAGACCTTACTGTGCTGCTGTGGATCCTGTCTGGTCATGTAGCAGACCTTACTGTGCTGCTGTGGATCCTGTCTGGTCATGTAGCAGATCTTACTGTGCTGCTGTGGATCCTGTCTGGACATGTAGCAGACCTTACTGTGCTGCTGTGGATCCTGTCTGGACATGAGGCAGACCTTACTGTGCTGCTGTGGATCCTGTCTGGTCATGTAGCAGACCTTACTGTGCTGCTGTGGATCCTGTCTGGACATGAGGCAGACCTTACTGTGCTGCTGTGGATCCTGTCTGGACATGTAGCAGACCTTACTGTGCTGCTGTGGATCCTGTCTGGTCATGTAGCAGACCTTACTGTGCTGCTGTGGATCCTGTCTGGACATGAGGCAGACATTACTGTGCTGCTGTGGATCCTGTCTGGACATGAGGCAGACCTTACTGTGCTGCTGTGGATCCTGTCTGGTCATGTAGCAGACCTTACTGTGCTGCTGTGGATCCTGTCTGGTCATGTAGCAGACCTTACTGTGCTGCTGTGGATCCTGTCTGGTCATGTAGCAGACCTTACTGTGCTGCTGTGGATCCTGTCTGGACATGAGGCAGACCTTACTGTGCTGCTGTGGATCCTGTCTGGTCATGTAGCAGACCTTACTGTGCTGCTGTGGATCCTGTCTGGTCATGTAGCAGACCTTACTGTGCTGCTGTGGATCCTGTCTGGATATGTAGCAGACCTTACTGTGCTGCTGTGGATCCTGTCTGGACATACAGCAGACCTTACTGTGCTGCTGTGGATCCTGTCTGGACATGAGGCAGACCTTACTGTGCTGCTGTGGATCCTGTCTGGTCATGTAGCAGACCTTACTGTGCTGCTGTGGATCCTGTCTGGTCATGTAGCAGACCTTACTGTGCTGCTGTGGATCCTGTCTGGTCATGTAGCAGACCTTACTGTGCTGCTGTGGATCCTGTCTGGTCATGTAGCAGACCTTACTGTGCTGCTGTGGATCCTGTCTGGTCATGTAGCAGACCTTACTGTGCTGCTGTGGAGCCTGTCTGGTCATGAGGCAGACCTTACTGTGCTGCTGTGGATCCTGTCTGGATATGTAGCAGACCTTACTGTGCTGCTGTGGATCCTGTCTGGTCATGTAGCAGACCTTACTGTGCTGCTGTGGATCCTGTCTGGTCATGTAGCAGACCTTACTGTGCTGCTGTGGATCCTGTCTGGACATGTAGCAGACCTTACTGTGCTGCTGTGGATCCTGTCTGGTCATGTAGCAGACCTTACTGTGCTGCTGTGGATCCTGTCTGGTCATGAGGCAGACCTTATTGTGCTGCTGTGGAGCCTGTCTGGTCATGTAGCAGACCTTACTGTGCTGCTGTGGATCCTGTCTGGACATAGAGCAGACCTTACTGTGCTGCTGTGGATCCTGTCTGGACATGAGGCAGACATTACTGTGCATTATTTTGCTATGCATTCCTTTCTAAGGATCAAGTCCCTTCACACTAAGTGTATTGTAACAACCCTGCGTTTATGAGCACGGAAATCGACCCTGACACACAAGCATGCTTTGCGGCACAGTCGATAGGGTGCCGTGCCGCGATCTAGAAGGTTGAGGGTTCGAGTCCTGCTCCCTGCCTGTTTCATTTACAGTATTTCATACCTGTGTAATGCAATTGTAATAAGGATGTTATTATGTTGCCATTGATTTATAACTCCATAGTTACACGATTCTGGTAACTTTCACAAAATTCCTATTTATTTTTTGAAATCCCGATTGAAGGACTCTGCATTTCTTGTTTATTCCTCTCTTGATTGGGAGAATATTTCAAACCTAAACTATGGGGAGGGAGGATACTGTTTAGGCTTCCTAAAATCATATCAACAATGCCTTTAATGAACCACTCTTCCCCCTCCAATTACTGACGAACCATGTTATCTACTTAATACAGCATGGAGGCTAAAGTGCCACAGCATGTCTACTTAATACAGCATGTCTACTTAATACAGCATGTCTACTTAATACAGCATGGAGGCTACAGTACCACAGCATGTCTACTTAATACAGAATGGAGGATACAGTACCACAGCATGTCTACTTAATACAGCATGGAGGCTATAGTACCACAGCATGTCTACTTAATACAGCATGGAGGCTATAGTACCACAGCATGTCTACTTAATACAGCATGTCTACTTAATACAGCATGGAGGCTACAGTACCACAGCATGTCTACTTAATACAGCATGTCTACTTAATACAGCATGGAGGCTACAGTACCACAGCATGTCTACTTAATACAGCATGTCTACTTAATACAGCATGTCTACTTAATACAGCATGGAGACTACAGTGCCACAGCATGTCTACTTAATACAGCATGTCTACTTAATATAGCATGTCTACATAATACAGCATGGAGGCTACAGTGCCACAGCATGTCTACTTAATACAGCATGTCTACTTAATGCAGCATGGAGGCTACAGTACCACAGCATGTCTACTTAATGCAGCATGGAGACTACAGTGCCACAGCATGTCTACTTAATACAGCATGTCTACTTAATACAGCATGGAGACTACAGTGCCACAGCATGTCTACTTAATACAGCATGTCTACTTAATACAGCATGGAGGCTACAGTAACACAGCATGTCTACTTAATACAGCATGGAGGCTACAGTACCACAGCATGTCTACATAATACTGCATGGAGGCTACAGTGCCACAGCATGTCTACTTAATACAGCATGTCTACTTAATACAGCATGTCTACTTAATGCAGCATCGAGACTACAGTACCACAGCATGTCTACTTAATACAGCATGGAGGCTACAGTAACACAGCATGTCTACTTAATACAGCATGGAGGCTACAGTACCACAACATGTCTACTTAATACAGCATGGAGGCTACAATACCACAGCATGTCTACTTAATACAGCATGTCTTCTTAATACAGCATGGAGACTACAGTACCACAGCATGTCTACTTAATACAGCATGTCTACTTAATACAGCATGGAGGCTACAGTACCACAGCATGTCTTCTTAATACAGCATGGAGACTACAGTACCACAGCATGTCTACTTAATACAGCATGGAGGCTACAGTACCACAGCATGTCTACTTAATACAGCATGTCTACTTAATACAGCATGGAGACTACAGTACCACAGCATGTCTATTTAATACAGCATGGAGGCTACAGTACCACAGCTTGTCTACTTAATGCAGCATGGAGGCTACAGTACCACAGCATGTCTACTTAATACAGCATGGAGCCTACAGTACCACAGCATGTCTACTTAATACAGCATGGAGACTACAGTACCACAGCATGTCTACTTAATACAGCATGGAGGCTACAGTACCACAGCTTGTCTACTTAATGCAGCATGGAGGCTACAGTACCACAGCATGTCTACTTAATACAGCATGGAGCCTACAGTACCACAGCATGTCTACTTAATACAGCATGGAGACTACAGTACCACAGCATGTCTACTTAATACAGCATGTCTACTTAATACAGCATGTCTTCTTAATACAGCATGGAGACTACAGTACCACAGCATGTCTACTTAATACAGCATGTCTACTTAATACAGCATGAAGGCTACAGTACCACAGCATGTCTTCTTAATACAGCATGGAGACTACAGTACCACAGCATGTCTACTTAATACAGCATGGAGGCTACAGTACCACAGCTTGTCTACTTAATGCAGCATGGAGGCTACAGTACCACAGCATGTCTACTTAATACAGCATGGAGACTACAGTACCACAGCATGTCTACTTAATACAGCATGTCTACTTAATACAGCATGTCTACTTAATACAGCATGGAGACTACAGTACCACAGCATGTCTACTTAATACAGCATGTCTACTTAATACAGCATGGAGGCTACAGTACCACAGCATGTCTACTTAATACAGCATGTCTACTTAATACAGAATGGAGGCTACAGTACCACAGCATGTCTACTTAATACAGCATGTCTAGTTAATACAGAATTAAGTTACAGTACCACAGCATGTCTACTTAAAACAGCATGGAAGCTACAGTACCACAGCATGTCTACATAATACAGCATGGAGGCTACAGTACCACAGCATGTCTACTTAATACAGCATGTCTAGTTAATACAGCATTAAGTTACAGTACCACAGCATGTCTACTTAATACAGCATGGAGCCTACAGTACCACAGAATATCTACTTAATACAGCATGGAGGCTACAGTACCACAGCATGTCTACTTAATACAGCATGGAGGCTACAGTACCACAGCATGTCTACTTAATACAGCATGTCTACTTAATACAGCATGGAGGTTACAGTTCCACAGCATGTCTACTTAATACAGCATGGAGACTACAGTACCACAGCATGTCTACTTAATACAGCATGGAGGCTACAGTACCACAGCATGTCTACTTAATACAGCATGGAGGCTACAGTACCACAGCATGTCTACTTAATACAGCATGTCTACTTAATACAGCATGGAGGCTACAGTACCACAGCATGTCTACTTAATACAGCATGTCTACTTAATACAGCATGGAGGCTACAGTACCACAGCATGTCTACTTAATACAGCATGTCTACTTAATACAGCATGGAGACTACAGTACCACAGCATGTCTACTTAATACAGCATGGAGGCTACAGTACCACAGCTTGTCTACTTAATGCAGCATGGAGGCTACAGTACCACAGCATGTCTACTTAATACAGCATGGAGACTACAGTACCACAGCATGTCTACTTAATACAGCATGTCTACTTAATACAGCATGTCTACTTAATACAGCATGGAGACTACAGTACCACAGCATGTCTACTTAATACAGCATGTCTACTTAATACAGCATGGAGGCTACAGTACCACAGCATGTCTACTTAATACAGCATGTCTACTTAATACAGAATGGAGGCTACAGTACCACAGCATGTCTACTTAATACAGCATGTCTAGTTAATACAGCATTAAGTTACAGTACCACAGCATGTCTACTTAATACAGCATGGAGGCTACAGTACCACAGAATATCTACTTAATACAGCATGGAGGCTACAGTACCACAGCATTTCTACTTAATACAGCATGGAGGCTACAGTACCACAGCATGTCTACTTAATACAGCATGTCTACTTAATACAGCATGGAGGTTACAGTTCCACAGCATGTCTACTTAATACAGCATGGAGACTACAGTACCACAGCATGTCTACTTAATGCAGCATGGAGGCTACAGTACCACAGCATGTCTACTTAATAAAGCATCGAGACTACAGTACCACAGCATGTCTACTTAATACAGCATGGAGGCTACAGTACCACAGCATGTCTACTTAATACAGAATGGAGGATACAGTACCACAGCATGTCTACTTAATACAGCATGGAGGCTATAGTACCACAGCATGTCTACTTAATACAGCATGGAGGCTATAGTACCACAGCATGTCTACTTAATACAGCATGTCTACTTAATACAGCATGGAGGCTACAGTACCACAGCATGTCTACTTAATACAGCATGTCTACTTAATACAGCATGGAGGCTACAGTACCACAGCATGTCTACTTAATACAGCATGTCTACTTAATACAGCATGTCTACTTAATACAGCATGGAGACTACAGTGCCACAGCATGTCTACTTAATACAGCATGTCTACTTAATATTGCATGTCTACATAATACAGCATGGAGGCTACAGTGCCACAGCATGTCTACTTAATACAGCATGTCTACTTAATGCAGCATGGAGAATACAGTACCACAGCATGTCTACTTAATGCAGCATGGAGGCTACAGTACCACAGCATGTCTACTTAATAAAGCATCGAGACTACAGTACCACAGCATGTCTACTTAATACAGAATGGAGGATACAGTACCACAGCATGTCTACTTAATACAGCATGGAGGCTATAGTACCACAGCATGTCTACTTAATACAGCATGGAGGCTATAGTACCACAGCATGTCTACTTAATACAGCATGTCTACTTAATACAGCATGGAGGCTACAGTACCACAGCATGTCTACTTAATACAGCATGTCTACTTAATACAGCATGGAGGCTACAGTACCACAGCATGTCTACTTAATACAGCATGTCTACTTAATACAGCATGTCTACTTAATACAGCATGGAGACTACAGTGCCACAGCATGTCTACTTAATACAGCATGTCTACTTAATATTGCATGTCTACATAATACAGCATGGAGGCTACAGTGCCACAGCATGTCTACTTAATACAGCATGTCTACTTAATGCAGCATGGAGGCTACAGTACCACAGCATGTCTACTTAATGCAGCATGGAGGCTACAGTGCCACAGCATGTCTACTTAATACAGCATGTCTACTTAATACAGCATGGAGACTACAGTGCCACAGCATGTCTACTTAATACAGCATGTCTACTTAATACAGCATGGAGGCTACAGTAACACAGCATGTCTACTTAATACAGCATGGAGGCTACAGTACCACAGCATGTCTACATAATACAGCATGGAGGCTACAGTGCCACAGCATGTCTACTTAATACAGCATGTCTACTTAATACAGCATGTCTACTTAATGCAGCATCGAGACTACAGTACCACAGCATGTCTACTTAATACAGCATGGAGGCTACAGTACCACAGCATGTCTACTTAATACAGCATGTCTACTTAATACAGCATGGAGGCTACAGTAACACAGCATGTCTACTTAATACAGCATGGAGGCTACAGTACCACAGCATGTCTACTTAATACAGCATGGAGGCTACAATACCACAGCATGTCTACTTAATACAGCATGTCTTCTTAATACAGCATGGAGACTACAGTACCACAGCATGTCTACTTAATACAGCATGTCTACTTAATACAGCATGGAGGCTACAGTACCACAGCATGTCTTCTTAATACAGCATGGAGACTACAGTACCACAGCATGTCTACTTAATACAGCATGGAGGCTACAGTACCACAGCATGTCTACTTAATACAGCATGTCTACTTAATACAGCATGGAGACTACAGTACCACAGCATGTCTACTTAATACAGCATGGAGGCTACAGTACCACAGCTTGTCTACTTAATGCAGCATGGAGGCTACAGTACCACAGCATGTCTACTTAATACAGCATGGAGCCTACAGTACCACAGCATGTCTACTTAATACAGCATGGAGACTACAGTACCACAGCATGTCTACTTAATACAGCATGGAGGCTACAGTACCACAGCTTGTCTACTTAATGCAGCATGGAGGCTACAGTACCACAGCATGTCTACTTAATACAGCATGGAGCCTACAGTACCACAGCATGTCTACTTAATACAGCATGGAGACTACAGTACCACAGCATGTCTACTTAATACAGCATGTCTACTTAATACAGCATGTCTTCTTAATACAGCATGGAGACCACAGTACCACAGCATGTCTACTTAATACAGCATGTCTACTTAATACAGCATGGAGGCTACAGTACCACAGCATGTCTTCTTAATACAGCATGGAGACTACAGTACCACAGCATGTCTACTTAATACAGCATGGAGGCTACAGTACCACAGCATGTCTACTTAATACAGCATGGAGACTACAGTACCACAGCATGTCTACTTAATACAGCATGTCTACTTAATACAGCATGTCTTCTTAATACAGCATGGAGACTACAGTACCACAGCATGTCTACTTAATACAGCATGTCTACTTAATACAGCATGGAGGCTACAGTACCACAGCATGTCTTCTTAATACAGCATGGAGACTACAGTACCACAGCATGTCTACTTAATACAGCATGGAGGCTACAGTACCACAGCTTGTCTACTTAATGCAGCATGGAGGCTACAGTACCACAGCATGTCTACTTAATACAGCATGGAGACTACAGTACCACAGCATGTCTACTTAATACAGCATGTCTACTTAATACAGCATGTCTACTTAATACAGCATGGAGACTACAGTACCACAGCATGTCTACTTAATACAGCATGTCTACTTAATACGGCATGGAGGCTACAGTACCACAGCATGTCTACTTAATACAGCATGTCTACTTAATACAGAATGGAGGCTACAGTACCACAGCATGTCTACTTAATACAGCATGTCTAGTTAATACAGCATTAAGTTACAGTACCACAGCATGTCTACTTAAAACAGCATGGAAGCTACAGTACCACAGCATGTCTACATAATACAGCATGGAGGCTACAGTACCACAGCATGTCTACTTAATACAGCATGTCTAGTTAATACAGCATTAAGTTACAGTACCACAGCATGTCTACTTAATACAGCATGGAGCCTACAGTACCACAGAATATCTACTTAATACAGCATGGAGGCTACAGTACCACAGCATGTCTACTTAATACAGCATGGAGGCTACAGTACCACATCATCTCTACTTAATACAGCATGTCTACTTAATACAGCATGGAGGTTACAGTTCCACAGCATGTCTACTTAATACAGCATGGAGACTACAGTACCACAGCATGTCTACTTAATGCAGCATGGAGGCTACAGTACCACAGCATGTCTACTTAATACAGCATCGAGACTACAGTACCACAGCATGTCTACTTAATACAGCATGGAGGCTACAGTACCACAGCATGTCTACTTAATACAGCATGGAGGCTACAGTACCACAGCATGTCTACTTAATACATCATGGAGGCTACAGTACCACAGCATGTCTACTTAATACAGCATGTCTACTTAATACAGCATGGAGGCTACAGTACCACAGCATGTCTACTTAATACAGCATGTCTACTTAATACAGCATGGAGACTACAGTACCACAGCATGTCTACTTAATACAGCATGGAGGCTACAGTACCACAGCTTGTCTACTTAATGCAGCATGGAGGCTACAGTACCACAGCATGTCTACTTAATACAGCATGTCTACTTAATACAGCATGTCTACTTAATACAGCATGTCTACTTAATACAGCATTAAGTTACAGTACCACAGCATGTCTACTTAATACAGCATGGAGGCTACAGTACCACAGAATATCTACTTAATACAGCATGGAGGCTACAGTACCACAGCATTTCTACTTAATACAGCATGGAGGCTACAGTACCACAGCATGTCTACTTAATACAGCATGTCTACTTAATACAGCATGGAGGTTACAGTTCCACAGCATGTCTACTTAATACAGCATCGAGACTACAGTACCACAGCATGTCTACTTAATACAGCATGGAGGCTACAGTACCACAGCATGTCTACTTAATACAGCATGGAGGCTACAGTACCACAGCATGTCTACTTAATACAGCATGTCTACTTAATACAGCATGGAGGCTACAGTACCACAGCATGTCTACTTAATACAGCATGTCTACTTAATACAGCATGGAGGCTACAGTACCACAGCATGTCTACTTAATACAGCATGTCTACTTAATACAGCATGGAGGCTACAGTACCACAGCATGTCTACTTAATACAGCATGTCTACTTAATACAGCATGGAGACTACAGTACCACATCATGTCTACTTAATAAAGCATGGAGACTACAGTACCACAGCATGTCTACTTAATACAACATGGAGGCTACAATACCACAGCATGTCTACTTAATACAGCATGTCTACTTAATACAGCATGTCTACTTAATACAGCATGGAGGCTACAGTACCACAGCATGTCTACTTAATACAGCAAGTCTACTTAATACAGCATGTCTACTTAATACAGCATAGAGGCTACAGTACCACAGCATGTCTACTTAATGCAGCATGGAGGCTACAGTACCACAGCATGTCTACTTAATACAGCAGGTCTACTTAATACAGCATGTCTACTTAATACAGCATGTCTACGTAATACAGCATGTCTACTTAATATAGCATGTCTACTTAATACAGCATGTCTACTTAATACAGCATGTCTACTTAATACAGCATGTCTACGTAATACAGCATGTCTACTTAATATAGCATGTCTACTTAATACAGCATGTCTACTTAATACAGCAGGGAGGCTACAGTACCACAGCATGTCTACTTAATACAGCATGTCTACTTAATACAGCATCGAGACTACAGTACCACAGCATGTCTACTTAATACAGCATCGAGACTACAGTACCACAGCATGTCTACTTAATACAGCATGGAGACTACAGTACCACAGCATGTCTACTTAATACAGCATGTCTACTTAATACAGCATGGAGGCTACAGTACCACAGCATGTCTACTTAATACAGCATGTCTACTTAATACAGAATGGAGGCTACAGTACCACAGCATGTCTACTTAATACAGCATGTCTACTTAATACAGCATGGAGGCTACAGTACCACAGCATGTCTACTTAATACAGCATGTCTACTTAATACAGCATGGAGACTACAGTACCACAGCATGTCTACTTAATACAGCATGGAGGCTACAGTACCACAGCTTGTCTACTTAATGCAGCATGGAGGCTACAGTACCACAGCATGTCTACTTAATACAGCATGTCTACTTAATACAGCATGTCTACTTAATACAGCATGTCTACTTAATACAGCATTAAGTTACAGTACCACAGCATGTCTACTTAATACAGCATGGAGGCTACAGTACCACAGAATATCTACTTAATACAGCATGGAGGCTACAGTACCACAGCATTTCTACTTAATACAGCATGGAGGCTACAGTACCACAGCATGTCTACTTAATACAGCATGTCTACTTAATACAGCATGGAGGTTACAGTTCCACAGCATGTCTACTTAATACAGCATCGAGACTACAGTACCACAGCATGTCTACTTAATACAGCATGGAGGCTACAGTACCACAGCATGTCTACTTAATACAGCATGGAGGCTACAGTACCACAGCATGTCTACTTAATACAGCATGTCTACTTAATACAGCATGGAGGCTACAGTACCACAGCATGTCTACTTAATACAGCATGTCTACTTAATACAGCATGGAGGCTACAGTACCACAGCATGTCTACTTAATACAGCATGTCTACTTAATACAGCATGGAGGCTACAGTACCACAGCATGTCTACTTAATACAGCATGTCTACTTAATACAGCATGGAGACTACAGTACCACATCATGTCTACTTAATAAAGCATGGAGACTACAGTACCACAGCATGTCTACTTAATACAACATGGAGGCTACAATACCACAGCATGTCTACTTAATACAGCATGTCTACTTAATACAGCATGTCTACTTAATACAGCATGGAGGCTACAGTACCACAGCATGTCTACTTAATACAGCAAGTCTACTTAATACAGCATGTCTACTTAATACAGCATAGAGGCTACAGTACCACAGCATGTCTACTTAATGCAGCATGGAGGCTACAGTACCACAGCATGTCTACTTAATACAGCAGGTCTACTTAATACAGCATGTCTACTTAATACAGCATGTCTACGTAATACAGCATGTCTACTTAATATAGCATGTCTACTTAATACAGCATGTCTACTTAATACAGCATGTCTACTTAATACAGCATGTCTACGTAATACAGCATGTCTACTTAATATAGCATGTCTACTTAATACAGCATGTCTACTTAATACAGCAGGGAGGCTACAGTACCACAGCATGTCTACTTAATACAGCATGTCTACTTAATACAGCATCGAGACTACAGTACCACAGCATGTCTACTTAATACAGCATCGAGACTACAGTACCACAGCATGTCTACTTAATACAGCATGGAGACTACAGTACCACAGCATGTCTACTTAATACAGCATGTCTACTTAATACAGCATGGAGGCTACAGTACCACAGCATGTCTACTTAATACAGCATGTCTACTTAATACAGAATGGAGGCTACAGTACCACAGCATGTCTACTTAATACAGCATGTCTACTTAATACAGAATGGAGGCTACAGTACCACAGCATGTCTACTTAATACAGCATGGAGGCTACAGTACCACAGCATGTCTACTTAATACAGCATGTCTACTTAATACAGCATGGAGGCTACAGTACCACAGCATGTCTACTTAATACAGCATGTCTACTTAATACAGCAAGGAGACTACAGTACCACAGCATGTCTACTTAATACAGCATGGAGGCTACAGTACCACAGCATGTCTACTTAATACAGCATGTCTACTTAATACAGCATGTCTACTTAATACAGCATGTCTACTTAATACAGCATTAAGTTACAGTACCACAGCATGTCTACTTAATACAGCATGGAGGCTACAGTACCACAGAATATCTACTTAATACAGCATGGAGGCTACAGTACCACAGCATTTCTACTTAATACAGCATGGAGGCTACAGTACCACAGCATGTCTACTTAATACAGCATGTCTACTTAATACAGCATGGAGGTTACAGTTCCACAGCATGTCTACTTAATACAGCATGGAGACTACAGTACCACAGCATGTCTACTTAATGCAGCATGGAGGCTACAGTACCACAGCATGTCTACTTAATACAGCATCGAGGCTACAGTACCACAGCATGTCTACTTAATACAGCATGGAGGCTACAGTACCACAGCATGTCTACTTAATACAGCATGGAGACTACAGTACCACAGCATGTCTACTTAATACAGCATGGAGGCTACAGTACCACAGCATGTCTACTTAATACAGCATGGAGGCTACAGTACCACAGCATGTCTACTTAATACAGCATGTCTACTTAATACAGCATGGAGGCTACAGTACCACAGCATGTCTACTTAATACAGCATGTCTACTTAACACAGCATGGAGGCTACAGTACCACAGCATGTCTACTTAATACAGCATGTCTACTTAATACAGCATGGAGACTACAGTACCACATCATGTCTACTTAATAAAGCATGGAGACTACAGTACCACAGCATGTCTACTTAATACAACATGGAGGCTACAATACCACAGCATGTCTACTTAATACAGCATGTCTACTTAATACAGCATGTCTACTTAATACAGCATGGAGGCTACAGTACCACAGCATGTCTACTTAATACAGCAAGTCTACTTAATACAGCATGTCTACTTAATACAGCATAGAGGCTACAGTACCACAGCATGTCTACTTAATGCAGCATGGAGGCTACAGTACCACAGCATGTCTACTTAATACAGCAGGTCTACTTAATACAGCATGTCTACTTAATACAGCATGTCTACGTAATACAGCATGTCTACTTAATATAGCATGTCTACTTAATACAGCATGTCTACTTAATACAGCATGTCTACTTAATACAGCATGTCTACGTAATACAGCATGTCTACTTAATATAGCATGTCTACTTAATACAGCATGTCTACTTAATACAGCAGGGAGGCTACAGTACCACAGCATGTCTACTTAATACAGCATGTCTACTTAATACAGCATCGAGACTACAGTACCACAGCATGTCTACTTAATACAGCATCGAGACTACAGTACCACAGCATGTCTACTTAATACAGCATGGAGACTACAGTACCACAGCATGTCTACTTAATACAGCATGTCTACTTAATACAGCATGGAGGCTACAGTACCACAGCATGTCTACTTAATACAGCATGTCTACTTAATACAGAATGGAGGCTACAGTACCACAGCATGTCTACTTAATACAGCATGTCTACTTAATACAGAATGGAGGCTACAGTACCACAGCATGTCTACTTAATACAGCATGGAGGCTACAGTACCACAGCATGTCTACTTAATACAGCATGTCTACTTAATACAGCATGGAGGCTACAGTACCACAGCATGTCTACTTAATACAGCATGTCTACTTAATACAGCAAGGAGACTACAGTACCACAGCATGTCTACTTAATACAGCATGGAGGCTACAGTACCACAGCATGTCTACTTAATACAGCATGGAGGCTACAGTACCACAGCATGTCTACTTAATACAGCATGGAGGCTACAGTACCACAGCATGTCTACTTAATACAGCATGTCTACTTAATACAGCATGGAGCCTACAGTACCACAGCATGTCTACTTAATACAGAATGGAGGCTACAGTACCACAGCATGTCTACTTAATACAGCATGTCTACTTAATACAGCATGTCTACTTAATACAGCATGGAGGCTACAGTACCACAGCATGTCTACTTAATACAGCATGTCTACTTAATGCAGCATGGAGGCTACAGTACCACAGCATGTCTTCTTAATACAGCATGGAGACTACAGTACCACAGCATGTCTACTTAATACAGCATGGAGGCTACAGTACCACAGCATGTCTACTTAATACAGCATGGAGACTACAGTACCACAACATGTCTATTTAATACAGCATGGAGGCTACAGTACCACAGCATGTCTACTTAATACAGAATGGAGGATACAGTACCACAGCATGTCTACTTAATACAGCATGTCTACTTAATATAGCATGTCTACTTAATACAGCATGTCTACTTAATACAGCATGGAGGCTACAGTACCACAGCATGTCTACTTAATACAGCATGTCTACGTAATACAGCATGTCTACTTAATATAGCATGTCTACTTAATACAGCATGTCTACTTAATACAGCATGGATACTACAGTACCACAGCATGTCTACTTAATACAGCATGTCTACTTAATACAGCATGGAGGCTACAGTAACACAGCATGTCTACTTAATACAGCATGGAGGCTACAGTACCACAGCATGTCTACTTAATGCAGCATGGAGGCTACAGTACCACAGCATGTCTACTTAATACAGCATGGAGACTACAGTACCACAGCATGTCTACTTAATACAGCATGTCTACTTAATACAGCATGGAGACTACAGTACCACAGCATGTCTACTTAATACAGCATGGAGGCTACAGTACCACAGCATGTCTACTTAATACAGCATGTCTACTTAATACATCATCGAGACTACAGTACCACAGCATGTCTACTTAATACAGAATGGAGGCTACAGTACCACAGCATGTCTACTTAATACAGCATGTCTACTTAATACAGCATGGAGGCTACAGTACCACAGCATGTCTACTTAATACAGCATGTCTACTTAATACAGAATGGAGGATACAGTACCACAGCATGTCTACTTAATACAGCATGGAGGCTACAATACCACAGCATGTCTACTTAATACAGCATGTCTACTTAATACAGCATGGAGCCTACAGTACCACAGCATGTCTACTTAATACAGAATGGAGGATACAGTACCACAGCATGTCTACTTAATACAGCATGTCTACTTAATACAGCATGGAGGCTACAGTACCACAGCATGTCTACTTAATACAGCATGTCTACTTAATACAGCATGGAGGCTACAGTACCACAGCATGTCTACTTAATACAGCATGTCTACTTAATGCAGCATGTCTACTTAATACAGCATGGAGGCTACAGTACCACAGCATGTCTACTTAATACAGCATGGAGGCTACAGTACCACAGCATGTCTACTTAATACAGCATGGAGGCTACAGTACCACAGCATGTCTACTTAATACAGCATGGAGGCTACAGTACCACAGCATGTCTACTTAATACAGCATGGAGGCTACAGTACCACAGCATGTCTACTTAATACAGCATGGAGGCTACAGTATCACAGCATGTCTACTTAATACAGCATGGAGGCTAAATGACTAGAAAACCAATTCAAGGAAGCAGCTAGCTGGTCTTAGAGGTAGAGCAGGAGGAGGGGTAGGAGACACCACAACCCAGAATCAAAGACATTGTCATTAACATTCCCGCTGAGGGTGTTTTAATGATTAATCAACCTCAATCAATTCAAAGTTAAAATGTAAATTAGCAATGTTAAAGGAGGTTAATCTGCTCTCGAAGGCTACACACGACTACTGAACTGATAGCATTAGAGTTATTAAGTAAGGTTCATTAAAGACCGAGGGCATTGCTTTTGGCTTTTAAAAGGTAATTTGAGTTTGAGCCAACCTGCAGAGCGTCGTTTTCCGTGGATTTGATGATGTATAGGGTTTTCAATGAAGACGGGTTTAGACTGAAGGAAGAAAGTTATATTATTCAGTTGTGTTATAGCCCTCAGATTAACATCTAGACCTCGAAGCCAGATCTACCACTCTTTTTTTTCCTGGGATTGATTTAGACCTGGGGCACCTGGTGGGAGCAATTAATGACCACGTAGAACAGAAAGCCAGCAATAGTCCAGACCTCGTAGGGTAAAAGTTGAATAGCCGTAGTATTGATAGTCAGTGTTCATTCCAGGCTATAGCCTGGTATTGTATGGCATTTTAGGCAACACAATCCCTAGATGATCCTGGACGCTGACAGCTGCTCTGATAAGATAATGTTTTCCCCACTCCATATCTAAATGAAGTTTATGCATATCAACAGCTCCAAATTATCCTCTATTTGGCATTTGCCATTTTCTGCTCTAATCAAATCAGTCTCCCATTATTATCCAGATGAGCCTGAGATTGAATTAGAAAATACTCGTTCTGAAAATGTAATAAGGAATCAGCGATGTATCTCTGACTGGGGAGGGATGTAGAGAGCTGGGATAACAATAGGTTTACAGATGAGGATCAGATTGTGCTGGCACCAAGCCTGGAATATCAGATATAGGAGGATACATCCCAAATGGAGCCCTTTTCCCTATGGGCCGGCCCCACTCTATAATAGTGCACTATATAGGAATATGGGGCCATTGTACACACAGACACTGTCTCACAAGTAAACAGAACGTCCTGAGCATAGAGAGCCCCTGTTTCTCTATGGTGTAGTAGGTCAGGGCATGACTAGGGAGTATTCTAGTTTATCATTTCTATGTTGTGTTCTAGTTTATATTTTCTATGTTGGTGTTTTGTATGATTCCCAATTAGAGGCAGCTGGTATCATTGTCTCTAATTGGGGATCATATTTAAGTAGCTAATTTCCCCACCTATGTTTGTGGGATATTGTTTTGTGTTTGTGCACCACGTAGTCACGTTTAGTTGTTCGTTTATTGATATACTTTGTTTTGTTTATTTTTCACTTTGAAATAAATTTGTGGAACTCAACATCCGCTGTACCTTGGTCCCGTTCTCACGACAACCGTGACACAGAAGCAAAGAAGAAAAGGACATTATTTAAAACATCAGCACTGATTGACATATACTGTAGCGGTAGTGCAGGATGATACGTGGGAAGGTACTCCAGAAAACAGTAGATTTATGGATAAATAAACATGAACATTATGAGTTGAGTAATAGTTTCATAGCGTATCTATACTAGGCTGGAAATAGTTGTGGCCAAGAGGTTGATATGGAACTCTGCCCCTCTACTGGAAACCACTTTTCCTGGTACATTTCCTGATCGTATAGCAACAGATGATCTGCAAATCAAATTGTATTTGTCACATGCGCCGAATACAAAGACCTTACAGTGAAATGCTTACTTACAAGCCGTTAAACAACAATGTTTTAAGATGTTAAGTAAAAAAAAAGGACTAGTAATTTTTTTAAATAGAAATTAATTGTAACAAATAATTGAAGAGCAGCTGTAAAATAACAAGCAAGACTATTTTCAGGGTATGTGGAGGCTATATACAGGGTATTACGGTACAGAGTCAATGTGGAGGCTATATACAGAGGGTACCGGTACAGAGTCAATGTGGAGGCTATATACAGGGTATTACGGTACAGAGTCAATGTGGAGGCTATATACAGGGGGTACCGGCACAGAGTCAATGTGGAGGCTATATACAGGGTGTTACGGTACAGAGTCAATGTGGAGGCTATATACAGGGTATTACGGTACAGAGTCAATGTGGAGGCTATATACAGGGGGTACCGGCACAGAGTCAATGTGGAGGCTATATACAGGGTATTACGGTACAGAGTCAATGTGGAGGCTATATACAGGGTATTACGGTACAGAGTCAATGTGGAGGCTATATACAGGTGGTACCAGTACAGAGTCAATGTGTAGGCTATATACAGGGTATTACGGTACAGAGTCAATGTGGAGGCTATATACAGGGGGTACCGGTACAGAGTCAATGTGGAGGCTATATACAGGGTATTACGGTACAGAGTCAATGTGGAGGCTATATACAGGGGGTACCGGCACAGAGTCAATGTGGAGGCTATATACAAGGGGTACCGGTACAGAGTCAATGTGGAGGCTATATACAAGGTGTACCGGCACAGAGTCAATGTGGAGGCTATATACAGGGGGTACTGGCACAGAGTCAATGTGGAGGCTATATACAGGGTATTACGGTATAGAGTCAATGTGGAGGCTATATAAAGGTTATTACGGTATAGAGTCAATGTGGAGGCTATATACAGGGTATTACGGTACAGAGTCAATGTAGAGGCTATATACAGGGGGTACCGGTACAGAGTCAATGTGGAGGCTATATACAGGGGGTACTGGTACAGAGTCATTGTAGAGGCTATATACAGGGTATTACGGTACAGAGTCAATGTGGAGGCTATATACAGGGTATTACGGTATAGAGTCAATGTGGAGGCTATATACAGGGTATTACGGTACAGAGTCAATGTAGAGGCTATATACAGGGGGTACCGGTATAGAGTCAATGTGGAGGCTATATACAGGGGGTACCGGTACAGAGTCAATGTGGAGGCTATATACAGGGTATTACGGTACAGAGTCAATGTGGAGGCTATATACAGGGGGTACCGGTACAGAGTCAATGTGGAGGCTATATACAGGGGGTACCGTTACAGAGTCAATGTGGAGGCTATATACAGGGGGTACCGGTACAGAGTCAATGTGGAGGCTATATACAGGGGGTACCGTTACAGAGTCAATGTGGAGGCTATATACAGGGGGTACCGGTACAGAGTCAATATGGAGGCTATATACAGGGGGTACCGGTACAGAGTCAATATGGAGGCTATATACAGGGGGAACCAGTACAGAGTAAATGTGGAGGCTATATACATGGTATTACGGTACAGAGTCAATGTGGAGGCTATATACAGGAGGTACTGGTACAGAGTCAATGTGGAGGCTATATACAGGGGGTACTGGTACAGAGTCAATGTGGAGGCTATATACAGGGTATTAAGGTACAGAGTCAATGTGGAGGCTATATACAGGTTATTACGGTATAGAGTCAATGTGGAGGATAAATACAGGGGGTACTGGTACAGAGTCAATGTAGAGGCTATATACAGGGTATTACGGTACAGAGTCAATGTGGAGGCTATATACAGGGTATTACGGTATAGAGTCAATGTGGAGGCTATATACAGGGTATTACGGTACAGAGTCAATGTGGAGGCTATATACAGGGGGTACCGTTACAGAGTCAATGTGGAGGCTATATACAGGGGGTACTGGTACAGAGTCAATGTGGAGGCTATATACAGGGTATTACGGTACAGAGTCAATGTGGAGGCTATATACAGGGTATTACGGTATAGAGTCAATGTGGAGGCTATATACAGGTTATTACGGTATAGAGTCAATGTGGAGGCTAAATACAGGGGGTACTGGTACAGAGTCAATGTAGAGGCTATATACAGGGTATTACGGTACAGAGTCAATGTGGAGGCTATATACAGGGTATTACGGTATAGAGTCAATGTGGAGGCTATATACAGGTTATTACGGTATAGAGTCAATGTGGAGGCTAAATACAGGGGGTACTGGTACAGAGTCAATGTAGAGGCTATATACAGGGTATTACGGTACAGAGTCAATGTGGAGGCTATATACACGGTATTACGGTATAGAGTCAATGTGGAGGCTATATACAGGGTATTACGGTACAGAGTCAATGTGGAGGCTATATACAGGGGGTACCGTTACAGAGTCAATGTGGAGGCTATATACAGGGGGTACTGGTACAGAGTCAATGTGGAGGCTATATACAGGGTATTACGGTACAGAGTCAATGTGGAGGCTATATACAGGGTATTACGGTATAGAGTCAATGTGGAGGCTATATACAGGGTATTACGGTACAAAGTCAATGTGGAGGCTATATACAGGGGGTACCGGTACAGAGTCAATGTGGAGGCTATATATAGGGGGTACCGGTACAGAGTCAATATGGAGGCTATATACAGGGGGTACCGGTACAGAGTCAATATGGAGGCTATATACAGGGGGTACCGGTACAGAGTCAATGTGGAGGCTATATACAGGGGGTACCGGTACAGAGTCAATGTGGAGGCTATATACAGGGTATTACGGTATAGAGTCAATGTGGAGGCTATATACAGGGTATTACGGTACAAAGTCAATGTGGAGGCTTTATACAGGGGGTACCGGTACAGAGTCAATGTGGAGGCTATATACAGGGGGTACCGGTACAGAGTCAATATGGAGGCTATATACAGGGGGTACCGTTACAGAGTCAATGTGGAGGCTATATACAGGGGGTACCAGTACAGAGTCAATGTGGAGGCTATATACAGGGTATTACGGTACAGAGTCAATGTGGAGGCTATATACAGGTGGTACCAGTACAGAGTCAATGTGTAGGCTATATACAGGGTATTACGGTACAGAGTCAATGTGGAGGCTATATACAGGGGGTACCGGTACAGAGTCAATGTGGAGGCTATATACAGGGTATTACGGTACAGAGTCAATGTGGAGGCTATATACAGGGGGTACCGGCACAGAGTCAATGTGGAGGCTATATACAAGGGGTACCGGTACAGAGTCAATGTGGAGGCTATATACAAGGTGTACCGGCAAAGAGTCAATGTGGAGGCTATATACAGGGGGTACTGGCACAGAGTCAATGTGGAGGCTATATACAGGGTATTACGGTATAGAGTCAATGTGGAGGCTATATAAAGGTTATTACGGTATAGAGTCAATGTGGAGGCTATATACAGGGTATTACGGTACAGAGTCAATGTAGAGGCTATATACAGGGGGTACCGGTACAGAGTCAATGTGGAGGCTATATACAGGGGGTACTGGTACAGAGTCATTGTAGAGGCTATATACAGGGTATTACGGTACAGAGTCAATGTGGAGGCTATATACAGGGTATTACGGTATAGAGTCAATGTGGAGGCTATATACAGGGTATTACGGTACAGAGTCAATGTAGAGGCTATATACAGGGGGTACCGGTATAGAGTCAATGTGGAGGCTATATACAGGGGGTACCGGTACAGAGTCAATGTGGAGGCTATATACAGGGTATTACGGTACAGAGTCAATGTGGAGGCTATATACAGGGGGTACCGGTACAGAGTCAATGTGGAGGCTATATACAGGGGGTACCGTTACAGAGTCAATGTGGAGGCTATATACAGGGGGTACCGGTACAGAGTCAATGTGGAGGCTATATACAGGGGGTACCGTTACAGAGTCAATGTGGAGGCTATATACAGGGGGTACCGGTACAGAGTCAATATGGAGGCTATATACAGGGGGTACCGGTACAGAGTCAATATGGAGGCTATATACAGGGGGAACCAGTACAGAGTAAATGTGGAGGCTATATACATGGTATTACGGTACAGAGTCAATGTGGAGGCTATATACAGGAGGTACTGGTACAGAGTCAATGTGGAGGCTATATACAGGGGGTACTGGTACAGAGTCAATGTGGAGGCTATATACAGGGTATTAAGGTACAGAGTCAATGTGGAGGCTATATACAGGGTATTACGGTATAGAGTCAATGTGGAGGCTATATACAGGTTATTACGGTATAGAGTCAATGTGGAGGATAAATACAGGGGGTACTGGTACAGAGTCAATGTAGAGGCTATATACAGGGTATTACGGTACAGAGTCAATGTGGAGGCTATATACAGGGTATTACGGTATAGAGTCAATGTGGAGGCTATATACAGGGTATTACGGTACAGAGTCAATGTGGAGGCTATATACAGGGGGTACCGTTACAGAGTCAATGTGGAGGCTATATACAGGGGGTACTGGTACAGAGTCAATGTGGAGGCTATATACAGGGTATTACGGTACAGAGTCAATGTGGAGGCTATATACAGGGTATTACGGTATAGAGTCAATGTGGAGGCTATATACAGGTTATTACGGTATAGAGTCAATGTGGAGGCTAAATACAGGGGGTACTGGTACAGAGTCAATGTAGAGGCTATATACAGGGTATTACGGTACAGAGTCAATGTGGAGGCTATATACAGGGTATTACGGTATAGAGTCAATGTGGAGGCTATATACAGGTTATTACGGTATAGAGTCAATGTGGAGGCTAAATACAGGGGGTACTGGTAGAGAGTCAATGTAGAGGCTATATACAGGGTATTACGGTACAGAGTCAATGTGGAGGCTATATACAGGGTATTACGGTATAGAGTCAATGTGGAGGCTATATACAGGGTATTACGGTACAGAGTCAATGTGGAGGCTATATACAGGGGGTACCGTTACAGAGTCAATGTGGAGGCTATATACAGGGGGTACTGGTACAGAGTCAATGTGGAGGCTATATACAGGGTATTACGGTACAGAGTCAATGTGGAGGCTATATACAGGGTATTACGGTATAGAGTCAATTTGGAGGCTATATACAGGGTATTACGGTACAAAGTCAATGTGGAGGCTATATACAGGGGGTACCGGTACAGAGTCAATGTGGAGGCTATATACAGGGGGTACCGGTACAGAGTCAATATGGAGGCTACATACAGGGGGTACCGGTACAGAGTCAATATGGAGGCTATATACAGGGGGTACCGGTACAGAGTCAATGTGGAGGCTATATACAGGGGGTACCGGTACAGAGTCAATGTGGAGGCTATATACAGGGTATTACGGTATAGAGTCAATGTGGAGGCTATATACAGGGTATTACGGTACAAAGTCAATGTGGAGGCTTTATACAGGGGGTACCGGTACAGAGTCAATGTGGAGGCTATATACAGGGGGTACCGGTACAGAGTCAATATGGAGGCTATATACAGGGGGTACCGTTACAGAGTCAATGTGGAGGCTATATACAGGGGGTACCGGTACAGAGTCAATGTGGAGGCTATATACAGGGTATTACGGTACAGAGTCAATGTGGAGGCTATATACAGGAGGTACTGGTACAGAGTCAATGTGGAGGCTATATACAGGGTATTACGGTACAGAGTCAATGTGGAGGCTATATACAGGGGGTACTGGTACAGAGTCAATATGGAAGCAATATACAGGGGGTACCGGTACAGAGTCAATGTGGAGGCTATATACAGGGTATTACGGTACAGAGTCAATGTGGAGGCTATATACAGGGGGTACTGGTACAGAGTCAATGTGGAGGCTATATACAGGAGGTACCGGTACAGAGTCAATGTGGAGGCTATATACAGGGGGTACCGGTACAGAGTCAATGTGGAGGCTATATACAGGAGGTACCGGTACAGAGTCAATGTGGAGGCTATATACAGGGGGTACCGGTACAGAGTCAATGTGTAGGCTATATACAGGGGGTACCGGTACAGAGTCAATGTGGAGGCTATATACAGGGGGTACCGGTAGAGAGTCAATGTGGAGGCTATATACAGGGGGTACCGGTAGAGAGTCAATGTGGAGGCTATATACAGGGGGTACCGGTACCGAGTCAATGTGGAAGCTATATACAGGGGGTACCGGTACAGAGTCAATGTGGAGGCTATATACAGGGGGTACCGGTAGAGAGTCAATGTGGAGGCTATATACAGGGGGTACCGGTAGAGAGTCAATGTGGAGGCTATATACAGGGTATTACGGTACAGAGTCAATGTGGAGGCTATATACAGGGGGTACCGGTACCGAGTCAATGTGGAAGCTATATACAGGGGGTACCGGTGCAGAGTCAATGTGGAGGCTATATACAGGGGGTACCGGTACAGAGTCAATGTGGAGGCTATATACAGGGGGTACCGGTACAGAGTCAATGTGTAGGCTATATACAGGGGGTACCGGTACAGAGTCAATGTGGAGGCTATATACAGGGGGTACCGGTAGAGAGTCAATGTGGAGGCTATATACAGGGGGTACCGGTAGAGAGTCAATGTGGAGGCTATATACAGGGGGTACCGGTACCGAGTCAATGTGGAAGCTATATACAGGGGGTACCGGTACAGAGTCAATGTGGAGGCTATATACAGGGGGTACCGGTAGAGAGTCAATGTGGAGGCTATATACAGGGGGTACCGGTAGAGAGTCAATGTGGAGGCTATATACAGGGTATTACGGTACAGAGTCAATGTGGAGGCTATATACAGGGGGTACCGGTACCGAGTCAATGTGGAAGCTATATACAGGGGGTACCGGTACAGAGTCAATGTGGAGGCTATATACAGGGGGTACCGGTAGAGAGTCAATGTGGAGGCTATATACAGGGGGTACCGGTACCGAGTCAATGTGGAAGCTATATACAGGGGGTACCGGTACAGAGTCAATGTGGAGGCTATATACAGGGGGTACCGGTAGAGAGTCAATGTGGAGGCTATATACAGGGGGTACCGGTAGAGAGTCAATGTGGAGGCTATATACAGGGTATTACGGTACAGAGTCAATGTGGAGGCTATATACAGGGGGTACCGGTACCGAGTCAATGTGGAAGCTATATACAGGGGGTACCGGTACAGAGTCAATGTGGAGGCTATATACAGGGGGTACCGGTACCGAGTCAATGTGGAAGCTATATACAGGGGGTACCGGTACAGAGTCAATGTGTGGTGTACCGGTTAGTTGACGGAATTATGTACATGTAGTTAGAGTTAAAGTGACTGTGCAGAGATAATACACAGAGAGAGACAACAGCATAAAGTAAGGGTTGGGTGGCCCTTTGATTAGCTGTTCAGGAGTCTTACGGCCTGGAGTTAGAAGCTGTTAAGAAGCCTTTTGGACCTAGCGCTCCGGTACCGATTCCCGTGCGGTAGCAGAGAGAACAGTCTCTGACTGGCTGGAGTCTTTGACTATTTTTAGGGCCTTCCTCTGACACCGCCTGGTATAGAGGTCCTGGATGGCAGGAAGCTTGGCCCCAGTGATGTACTGGGCAGTACACATTACCCTCTGTAGTGCCTTGTGGTCGGAGGCAGTGATGGGGGTTATATCCTGCCTGTTTGGCCCTGTCCGGGGGTATCATCGGATGGGGCCACAGTGTCTCCTGACCCCTCCTGTCTCAGCCTCCAGTATTTATGCTGCAGTAGTTTATGTGTCGGGGGGCTAGGGTCAGTTTGTTATATCTGGAGTACTTCTCCTGTCTTATTCGGTGTCCTGTGTGAATTTAAATATGCTCTCTCTAATTCTCTCTTTCTTTCTCTCTCTCGGAGGACCTGAGCCCTAGGACCATGCCTCTGGACTAACTGGCATGATGACTCCTTGCTGTCCCCAGTCCACCTGGCCGTGCTGCTGCTCCAGTTTCAACTGTTCTGCCTGTGGCTATGGAACCCTGACCTGTTCACCGGACGTGCTACCTGTCCCAGACCTGCTGTTTTCAACTCTCTAGAGACAGCAGGAGTGGTAGAGATACTCTGAATGATCGGCTATGAAAAGCCAACTGACATTTACTCCTGAGGTGCTGACTTGTTGCACCCTCGACAACTACTGTGATTATTATTATTTGACCATGCTGGTCATTTATGAACATAGTCAGAAGAGGACTGGCCACCCCACATAGCCTGGTTCCTCTCTAGGTTTCTTCCTAGGTTTTGGCCTTTCTAGGGAGTTTTTCCTAGCCACTGTGCTTCTGCACCTGCATTGCTTGCTGTTTGGGGTTATAGGCTGGGTTTCTGTACAGCACTTTGATATATCAGCTGATGTCAGAAGGGCTATATAAATACATTTGATTTGATTCAACCATGCTCTCGATGGTGCTGCTGTAGAACCTTTTGAGGATCTATGGACCCATGCCAAATCGTTTCAGTCTCATGAGGGGCAATAGGCTTTGTCATGCCCTCTTCATGACTGTCTTGGTGTGTTTGGACCATTCTAGTTTGTTGGTGATGTGGACACCAAGGAACTTAAAGCTCTCAACCTGCTCCACTACAGCCCCGTCAATGTTAATGGGGGCCTGTTCGGCCCTGCTTTTCCTGTAGTCCACAATCAGCTCCTTTGTCTTGATCACGTTGAGGGAGAGGTTGTTGTCCTGGCACCACACGACCAGGTCTCTGACCTCCTCCTTGTAGGCTGTCTCATCGTTGTTGGTGATCAGGCCTACCACTGTTGTGTCATCGGCAAACTTGATGATGGTGTTGGAGTCGTGCCTGGCCATGCAGTCATGGGTGAACAGGGAGTACAGGAGGGGACTGAGCATGCACCACTGAGGGGCCCCTGTGTTGAGGATCAGCATTGAGGATCATCAGTTCCCTACCCTTACCACCTGGGGGCGGCCCGTCAGGAAGTCCAGGATCCAGTTGCAGAGGGGGGTGTTTAGTCCCAGGATCCTTAGCGTATTGATGAGCTTTGAAGGCACTATGGTGTTGAACGCTGAGCTTTAGTCAATAAATAGCATTCTCACATAGGTGCTCCTTTTTTCCTGGTGGGAACGGGCAGTGTCGAGTGCAATAGAGATTGATCTGTTGGGGCGTTATGTAAATTGGAGTGGGTCTAGGGTTCCTGGGATAATGGTGTCGTGAGCCATGACCAGCCTTTAAAAGCACTTCCTGGCTACAGGCGTAGTAAGCCAGTGCTCTGGGCATCCATTATAATGTGTACCCTGGGTCGGGAAGAAATGAAGGGCTTAAACACTGACAGGGGTTTAGTGATGAAACCTCACCTGAATCTCACAGCGGTAGTTTACCAAGGATGAAGAGCAGCAGGGAGCCTGGAGGTGAAAAAAGGGGAAAAGAGGGGGTGAGAGTGAGAAAGCGAGAAGGATGCAGAGAGAGAGAGAGAGAAAGCGAGAGAGTGAGAGGGAGAGAGAGAGATAGCAAGAGAGAGAGAGAGTGAGAAAGAGAGCGAGCGAGAGAGCGAGAGATGCAGAGACAGAGAGAGAAACAGAGAGAGCGAGAGATGCAGAGACAGAGAAACAGAGAGAGCGAGAGATGCAGAGACAGAGAGAGAAACAGAAAGAGCGAGATAAAGATGAGAAAGAGAGCGAGCGAGAGAGTGAGAGATGCAGAAACAGAGAAACAGAGAGAGCGAGATAAAGATGAGAGAAAGAGGGAGACGGCACAGCAAGGTAAAGCCAACCCCTGTTCCCCCTGTGGGTCTGTCTATCTCGGGCTCCTGATCAAAAGGATGCTGATGTTTCTCTGGGCTCTCTACTTGCTAGGCTGAAGACGTTACCTAACCCAGGCTAACCATGCTACAACTGAAGACGTTACCTAACCCAGGCTAACCATGCTACAACTGAGGAAGAATTTCTAAACAAATTAACTGTTTTATTACAAATAAATCACACAAGGAGAACACATGATTGAGGATGCGTGTTTGATGACAAGAAGTTAATGCTAACCCTGAACAGTATTATTCCATAGCCTAGCAATGTGAATGCTAACCCTGAACAGTATTATTCCATAGTCTAGCAATGCTAACCCTGAACAGTATTATTCCATAGCCTAGCAATGTGAATGCTAACCCTGAACAGTATTATTCCATAGCCTAGCAATGCTAACCCTGAACAGTATTATTCCATAGCCTAGCAATGTGAATGCTAACCCTGAACAGTATTATTCCATAGTCTAGCAATGCTAACCCTGAACAGTATTATTCCATAGCCTAGCAATGTGAATGCTTACCCTGAACAGTATTATTCCATAGCCTAGCAATGTGAATGCTAACCCTGAACAGTACTATTCCATAGTCTAGCAATGCTAACCCTGAACAGTATTATTCCATAGCCTAGCAATGTGAATGCTAACCCTGAACAGTATTATTCCATAGCCTAGCAATGCTAACCCTGAACAGTATTATTCCATAGCCTAGCAATGTGAATGCTAACCCTGAACAGTACTATTCCATAGTCTAGCAATGCTAACCCTGAACAGTATTATTCCATAGCCTGGCAATGTGAATGCCAACCCTGAACAGTATTATTCCATAGCCTAGCAATGTGAATGCTAACCCTGAACAGTACTATTCCATAGTCTAGCAATGCTAACCCTGAACAGTATTATTCCATAGCCTAGCAATGTGAATGCTAACCCTGAACAGTATTATTCCATAGTCTAGCAATGCTAACCCTGAACAGTATTATTCCATAGCCTAGCAATGTGAATGCTAACCCTGAACAGTATTATTCCATAGCCTAGCAATGTGAATGCTAACCCTGAACAGTACTTTTTCATAGCCTAGCAATGCTAACCCTGAACAGTATTATTCCATAGCCTAGCAATGTGAATGCTAACCCTGAACAGTACTATTCCATAGTCTAGCAATGCTAACCCTGAACAGTATTATTCCATAGCCTAGCAATGTGAATGCTAACCCTGAACAGTATTATTCCATAGCCTAGCAATGTGAATGCCAACACTGAACAGTACTAATCCATAGTCTAGCAATGCTAACCCTGAACAGTACTATTCCATAGCCTAGCAATGTGAATGCTAACCCTGAACAGTATTATTCCATAGCCTAGCAATGTGAATGCTAACCCTGAACAGTATTATTCCATAGCCTAGCAATGTGAATGCTAACCCTGAACAGTACTATTTCATAGCCTAGCAATGCTAACCCTGAACAGTATTATTCCATAGCCTAGCAATGTGAATGCTAACCCTGAACAGTATTATTCCATAGTCTAGCAATGCAAACCCTGAACAGTATTATTCCATAGCCTAGCAATGTGAATGCTAACCCTGAACAGTACTATTCCATAGTCTAGCAATGCTAACCCTGAACAGTATTATTCCATAGCCTAGCAATGTGAATGCTAACCCTGAACAGTATTATTCCATAGCCTAGCAATGTGAATGCCAACACTGAACAGTACTATTTCATAGCCTAGCAATGCTAACCCTGAACAGTATTATTCCATAGCCTAGCAATGTGAATGCTAACCCTGAACAGTATTATTCCATAGTCTAGCAATGCTAACCCTGAACAGTATTATTCCATAGCCTAGCAATGTGAATGCTAACCCTGAACAGTACTATTCCATAGTCTAGCAATGCTAACCCTGAACAGTATTATTCCATAGCCTAGCAATGTGAATGCTAACCCTGAACAGTACTATTTCATAGCCTAGCAATGCTAACCCTGAACAGTATTATTCCATAGCCTAGCAATGTGAATGCTAACCCTGAACAGTATTATTCCATAGTCTAGCAATGCTAACCCTGAACAGTATTATTCCATAGCCTAGCAATGTGAATGCTAACCCTGAACAGTACTAATCCATAGTCTAGCAATGCTAACCCTGAACAGTATTATTCCATAGCCTAGCAATGTGAATGCTAACCCTGAACAGTATTATTCCATAGTCTAGCAATGCTAACCCTGAACAGTATTATTCCATAGCCTAGCAATGTGAATGCTAACCCTGAACAGTACTATTCCATAGTCTAGCAATGCTAACCCTGAACAGTATTATTCCATAGCCTAGCAATGTGAATGCTAACCCTGAACAGTACTATTCCATAGCCTAGCAATGTGAATGCTAACCCTGAACAGTACTATTCCATAGTCTAGCAATGCTAACCCTGAACAGTATTATTCCATAGCCTAGCAATGTGAATGCTAACCCTGAACAGTACTATTCCATAGCCTAGCAATGTGAATGCTAACCCTGAACAGTATTATTCCATAGTCTAGCAATGCTAACCCTGAACAGTATTATTCCATAGCCTAGCAATGTGAATGCTAACCCTGAACAGTATTATTCCATAGCCTAGCAATGTGAATGCTAACCCTGAACAGTACTATTCCATAGTCTAGCAATGCTAACCCTGAACAGTATTATTCCATAGCCTAGCAATGTGAATGCTAACCCTGAACAGTATTATTCCATAGTCTAGCAATGCTAACCCTGAACAGTATTATTCCATAGCCTAGCAATGTGAATGCTAACCCTGAACAGTATTATTCCATAGCCTAGCAATGTGAATGCTAACCCTGAACAGTATTATTCCATAGCCTAGCAATGAAATGTACACATGTTCTACCTATATGAACATTTAAATTCCAAACACAGTCGTATAAAATTTGAGTAACACTAAGAAAGTCAGTGCAACATACATTACCAGTCAAAAGTTTGGACACACCTACTCATTCAAGGGTTTTTCTTCATTTTTACTATTTTCTACGTTGTGGAATAGTAGTGAAGACATCAACACTATTAAATAACACCATTAGAATCAGTAACCAAAACAGTGTTAAATAAATACAGTGCCTTGCGAAAGTATTCGGCCCCCTTGAACTTTGCGACCTTTTGCCACATTTCAGGCTTCAGACATAAAGATATAAAACTGTATTTTTTTGTGAAGAATCAACAACAAGTGGGACACAATCATGAAGTGGAACGACATTTATTGGATATTTCAAACTTTTTTAACAAATCAAAAACTGAAAAATTGGGCGTGCAAAATTATTCAGCCCCCTTAAGTTAATACTTTGTAGCGCCACCTTTTGCTGCGATTACAGCTGTAAGTCGCTTGGGGTATGTCTCTATCAGTTTTGCACATCGAGAGACTGAAATTTTTTCCCATTCCTCCTTGCAAAACAGCTCGAGCTCAGTGAGGTTGGATGGAGAGCATTTGTGAACAGCAGTTTTCAGTTCTTTCCACAGATTCTCGATTGGATTCAGGTCTGGACTTTGACTTGGCCATTCTAACACCTGGATATGTTTTTTTTGTAACCATTCCATTGTAGATTTTGCTTTATGTTTTGAATCATTGTCTTGTTGGAAGACAAATCTCCGTCCCAGTCTCAGGTCTTTTGCAGACTCCATCAGGTTTTCTTCCAGAATGGTCCTGTATTTGGCTCCATCCATCTTCCCATCAATTTGAACCATCTTCCCTGTCCCTGCTGAAGAAAAGCAGGCCCAAACCATGATGCTGCCACCACCATGTTTGACAGTGGGGATGGTGTGTTCAGGGTGATGAGCTGTGTTGCTTTTACGCCAAACATAACGTTTTGCATTGTTGCCAAAAAGTTCCATTTTGGTTTCATCTGACCAGAGGACCTTCTTCCACATGTTTGGTGTGTCTCCCAGGTGGCTTGTGGCAAACTTTAAACTACACTTTTTATGGATATCTTTAAGAAATGGCTTTCTTCTTGCCACTCTTCCATAAAGGCCAGATTTGTGCAATATACGACTGATTGTTGTCCTATGGACAGAGTCTCCCACCTCAGCTGTATATCTCTGCAGTTCATCCAGAGTGATCATGGGCCTCTTGGCTGCATCTCTGATCAGTCTTCTCCTTGTATGAGCTGAAAGTTTAGAGGGACGGCCAGGTCTTGGTAGATTTGCAGTGGTCTGATACTCCTTCCATTTCAATATTATCGCTTGCACAGTGCTCCTTGGGATGTTTAAAGCTTGGGAAATATTTTTGTATCCAAATCCGGCTTTAAACTTCTTCACAACAGTATCTCGGACCTGCCTGGTGTGTTCCTTGTTCTTCATGATGCTCTCTGCACTTTTGACGGACTTCTGAGACTATCACAGTGCAGGTGCATTTATACGGAGACTTGACTACACACAGGTGGATTGTATTTATCATCATTAGTCATTTAGGTCAACATTGGATCATTCAGAGATCCTCACTGAACTTCTGGAGAGAGTTTGCTGCACTGAAAGTAAAGGGACTGAATAATTTTGCACGCCCAATTTTTCAGTTTTTGATTTGTTAAAAAAGTTTGAAATATCCAATAAATGTCGTTCCACTTCATGATTGTGTCCCACTTGTTGTTGATTCTTCACAAAAAAATACAGTTTTATATCTTTATGTTTGAAGCCTGAAATGTGGCAAAAGGTCGCAAAGTTCAAGGGGGCCGAATACTTTCGCAAGGCACTGTATATATATATATTCTATTTTTGAGACTATTCAAAGTAGCCACCCTTTGCATTCTCTCAACCAGCTTCATGAGGTAGTCACCTGGAATGCATTTTAATTATTTTGTTTGCCTTGTTAAAAGTACATTTGTGGAATTTCTTTCCCTCTTAATGCGTTTGAGACAATCAGTTGTGTTGTGACAAGGTAGCGGTGGTATATAGAAGATAGCCCTATATGTTAAAATACCAAGTCCATATTATGGCAGGAGCAGCTCAAATATGCAAAGAGAAACAGCAATTGGTCATTAATTTAAGACATGAAGGTCTTATGTTAATAAAAGTTTCTTCAAGTGAAGATGTTAACTAACCAAGCCTAAACACAAGAGAACATATTTTCCAGTTATCAAAATAATCAATTGATGATAGATAATGCAAGCATTTCGCTGCACTCGCAATAAGATCTGCTAAATATGTGTATGTGACCATTGATAGTTGATTCGATTTGATAGATTTGTAAAGAACAATGTAGACCATCTAAAGACATTCTGATTGGCTGCTGATCAGTGGAGCCGTCCTCCTCATTCAAATTTCATAAAAATAAATATAGTAAAACACTAAATAAGTTATCCTTTTTAGATAAAACTATACTAAATATATTCATATGTCACCAAATAGTTGGTTTAAATACGCTGTTAGCAAAGTAGGCCTACAGTAACTTCAACAGCACTGTCAGGGGTAGCACCATGGTGTAGTCGGAGGACAGCTAGCTTCCGTCCTCCTCTGGCTACATTGACTTCAATACAAAATCTAGGAGGCTCATAGGCCTTACCCCTTTCCATAGAACTACATTGTAGAAATGGCCACTTCCAGAGGATGTCCTCCAACCAATCAAAGCTTTTACAGTATGAACTGACATGTTGTCCATCCAATCATAGAATTAGGATCGGAGAATGAACCTATTGAGTTGTATTGGGATTGTGCCACAGAGCATTATGGGGGTTCTGTGTGTTAGAATAAAAAGCGAGGGTCGACCCCTTCCTGAGATCAGTTTCATGAAGAAGGATGAACAGGTGAGGGCGTTCAATACCAACTGGTATCAAAAGTACAGCTGGTTAACATGGGAGCGTTTCGTCAAGCCGTCTGTAATTCCACGTTATGATTCTTTATTCTTTTCAATGATTCGTCAAAAAACAATTCCGAATCATTTGATAGCTTCGCATCATCCGTTAAAAGTTCGATTAGAGAGGTTGACGCAGCACATTTTTCTTCGCGTGCTTAAGCAGACATTGATTGCCCTTTCCTCCTGTATGAAAACACATAATCACTCCAGACAGAGACAAGCAAACACTCATGACATAAATGTTGTAGCAGCCTAGGCTATACCTAAACAGAGATCTGACCTGCTGTATGGGATGAAAACAAGACTATTTTTTCCGTCTGATCAACCGTAGGCTACTACTAATAGCAGCCGCATACAGCTCCCTGCCTATCTGTTCAGGTTAAACTAATTGGTAACGTTATGTATTTATAGTCCATTTGGGTGTCAAGAGAAAAATGTGATAGATTATATTCACAAGGAACTTAAAGCTCTCAACCTGCTCCACTACAGCCCCGTCAATGTTAATGGGGGCCTGTTCGGCCCTGCTTTTCCTATACGTTTTATTACCTAGAATTAACCCTGACCCTAATCAACGTATTAATAGTGATGGCAGATGAGTCTTTTTGAAATGTTATTATATAGAGAGAGAGATTTTTAAAATAAGGCCTGCAGTTGAATAGGAAAACATGCATTAATCAAGCTCAACCCTGTGAGGTCAATTGTCTATCAGTTGCTGTCTATGTGTCTGAGTAGAGGAGATCCCCCCCCCCTCCTCATCTCGTCTAAATATCATTTATATCAACAAATATAAGGTCGCTGCAGGGTCAGGAGTTTTTTTAAACCATGTGACTCGATTATGGAAAACTGGTCTCATCATAGCCCATATAAAACCTTTTTTACAACGGATTAATCACTGTCATACCTTATAGGGTCCAGAGTTTTCCTAGTTTGGTTAACACATAAGGAAAAACTCCAGGCCCCAAGGGGGTTAAAATTGCCCCACCTCTCTGGGACCCCTCCTGCTCCCTGATTAAGAGGTGATCTCCACTCCACTACTATTGTCAACTTTCTCTCCTGACATGAACTGAAGCCACGTCTCATGTAGAGACTACTGTGTAGAGGACTACTGTGCCTCTTATTTTGAAACCTCGCTCCATTTAAAGGGATATCAACCAGATTCCTTTTCCTATGGCTTCCCCATTGTGTGAACTAGAGGTCGACCGATTATGCTTTTTCAACGCCGATACGGATATCGATTATTGGAGGACAAAAAAGGCCGATACCGATTAGTCGGACGATTTTTAAAATGTATTTGTAATAATGACAATTACAACAATACTGAACGAACACTTATTTTCACTTAATATAATACATCAATAAATCAATTTAGCCTCACATAAATAATGAAACACGCTCAATTTGGTTTAAATAATGCAAAAAAAAAGTGTTGGAGAAGAAAGTAAAAGTGCAATATGTGCTATGTATGAAAGCTAACGTTTCAGTTCCTTGCTCAGAACATGAGAACATATGAAAGCTGGTGGTTCCTTTTAACATGAGTCTTCAATATTCCCAGTTAAGAAGTTTTAGGTTGTAGTTATTATAGGAATTATAGGACTATTTCTCTCTATACCATTTGTATTTCATTAACCTTTGACTATTGGATGTTCTTATAGGCACTTTAGTATTGCCTATACTGAACAAGGCAGTTAACCCACTGTTCCTAGGCCGTCATTGAAAATAAGAATGTGTTCTTAACTGACTTGCCTAGTTAAATAAAGGTTAAATAAAGGTTAAATAAAGGTTAAATAAAGGTGTTATGAAGGTTCAAATCGGCCCTAATTAATCGGCCATTCCGATTAATCGGTCGACCTCTAGTCTCATGTGCCCGCTCATCCAAATCAAATCAAATCAAATTTTATTTGTCACATACACATGGTTAGCAGATGTTAATGCGAGTGTAGCGAAATGCTTGTGCTTCTAGTTCCGACAATGCAGTAATAACAAGTAATCTAACTAACAATTCCAAAACTAGTGTCTTGTACACAGTGTAAGGGGATAAAGAATATGTACATAAGGATATATGAATGAGTGATGGTACAGAGCAGCATAGGCAAGATACAGTAGATGGTATCGAGTACAGTATATACATATGAGATGAGTATGTAAACAAAGTGGCATAGTTAAAGTGGCTAGTGATACATGTATTACATAAGGATACAGTCGATGATATAGAGTACAGTATATACGTGTGCATATGAGATGAATAATGTAGGGTAAGTAACATTATATAAGGTAGCATTGTTTAAAGTGGCTAGTGATATATTTACATCATTTCCCATCAATTCCCATTATTAAAGTGGCTGGAGTTGAGTCAGTGTCAGTGTGTTGGCAGCAGCCACTCAATGTTAGTGGTGGCTGTTTAACAGTCTGATGGCCTTGAGATAGAAGCTGTTTTTCAGTCTCTCGGTCCCAGCTTTGATGCACCTGTACTGACCTCGCCTTCTGGATGATAGCGGGGTGAACAGGCAGTGGCTCGGGTGGTTGATGTCCTTGATGATCTTTATGGCCTTCCTGTGACATCGGGTGGTGTAGGTGTCCTGGAGGGCAGGTAGTTTGCCCCCGGTGATGCGTTGTGCAGACCTCACTACCCTCTGGAGAGCCTTACGGTTGAGGGCGGAGCAGTTGCCGTACCAGGCGGTGATACAGCCCGCCAGGATGCTCTCGATTGTGCATCTGTAGAAGTTTGTGAGTGCTTTTGGTGACAAGCCGAATTTCTTCAGCCTCCTGAGGTTGAAGAGGCGCTGCTGCGCCTTCTTCACAATGCTGTCTGTGTGAGTGGACCAATTCAGTTTGTCTGTGATGTGTATGCCGAGGAACTTAAAACTTGCTACCCTCTCCACTACTGTTCCATCGATGTGGATAGGGGGGTGTTCCCTCTGCTGTTTCCTGAAGTCCACAATCATCTCCTTAGTTTTGTTGACGTTGAGTGTGAGGTTATTTTCCTGACACCACACTCCGAGGGCCCTCACCTCCTCCCTGTAGGCCGTCTCGTCGTTGTTGGTAATCAAGCCTACCACTGTTGTGTCGTCCGCAAACTTGATGATTGAGTTGGAGGCGTGCATGGCCACGCAGTCGTGGGTGAACAGGGAGTACAGGAGAGGGCTCAGAACGCACCCTTGTGGGGCCCCAGTGTTGAGGATCAGCGGGGAGGAGATGTTGTTGCCTACCCTCACCACCTGGGGGCGGCCCGTCAGGAAGTCCAGTACCCAGTTGCACAGGGCGGGGTCGAGACCCAGGGTCTCGAGCTTGATGACGGGTTTGGAGGGTACTATGGTGTTGAATGCCGAGCTGTAGTCGATGAACAGCATTCTCACATAGGTATTCCTCTTGTCCAGATGGGTTAGGGCAGTGTGCAGTGTGGTTGAGATTGCATCGTCTGTGGACCTATTTGGGCGGTAAGCAAATTGGAGTGGGTCTAGGGTGTCAGGTAGGGTGGAGGTGATATGGTCCTTGACTAGTCTCTCAAAGCACTTCATGATGACGTGAGTGAGTGCTACGGGGCGGTAGTCGTTTAGCTCAGTTACCTTAGCTTTCTTGGGAACAGGAACAATGGTGGCCCTCTTGAAGCATGTGGGAACAGCAGACTGGTATAGGGATTGATTGAATATGTCCGTAAACACACCGGCCAGCTGGTCTGCGCATGCTCTGAGGGCGCGGCTGGGGATGCCGTCTGGGCCTGCAGCCTTGCGAGGGTTAACACGTTTAAATGTCTTACTCACCTCGGCTGCAGTGAAGGAGAGACCGCATGTTTTCGTTGCAGGCCGTGTCAGTGGCACTGTATTGTCCTCAAAGCGGGCAAAAAAGTGATTTAGTCTGCCTGGGAGCAGGACATCCTGGTCCGTGACTGGGATGGATTTCTTCCTGTAGTCCGTGATTGACTGTAGACCCTGCCACATGCCTCTTGTGTCTGAGCCGTTGAATTGAGATTCTACTTTGTCTCTGTACTGACGCTTAGCTTGTTTGATAGCCTTGCGGAGGGAATAGCTGCACTGTTTGTATTCGGTCATGTTACCAGACACCTTGCCCTGATTAAAAGTAGTGGTTCGCACTTTCAGTTTCACGCGAATGCTGCCATCAATCCACGGTTTCTGGTTAGGGAATGTTTTAATCGTTGGGAACGACATCTTCAACACACGTTCTAATGAACTCGCACACCGAATCAGCGTATTTGTCAATGTTGTTGTCTGACGCAATACGAAACATGTCCCAGTTCACGTGATGGAAGCAGTCTTGGAGTGTGGAATCAGCTTGGTCGGACCAGCGTTGGACAGACCTCAGCGTGGGAGCCTCTTGTTTTAGTTTCTGTCTGTAGGCAGGGATCAACAAAATGGAGTCGTGGTCAGCTTTTCCAAAAGGGGGGCGGGGCAGGGCCTTATATGCGTCGCGGAAGTTAGAGTAACAATGATCCAAGGTCTTTCCACCCCTGGTTGCGCAATCGATATGCTGATATCGATATGCTGATATCGATACGCAATCGATATGCTGAGTCTTGTTTTCAGATTAGCCTTGTTAAAATCCCCAGCTACAATGAATGCAGCCTCCGGATAAATGGTTTCCAGTTTGCAAAGAGTCAAATAAAGTTCATTCAGAGCCATCGATGTGTCTGCTTGGGGGGGGGGGATATATACGGCTGTGATTATAATCTGGCACATTGAATGTTTCCTCTCCCAGCACTGTGAGTACCGGTATCAATATTCTGTCATTACTGTATGTAGAGTCAATCACATTATTACACATCAATGAATTTACTCCTCGCTTGGACTAACTAATTCTTAGCTCTTTTGTCTCACTGTGTCGTGTCTTGTGTTATTGTTTTTTGTCTTCCCAGTCAAATCCTGTCCTGCACTGGTCAAGCCTCTGAATTCCTCAACTCAGCCTCATACCATCATTCAATCACAGCTGTGATCCCATTCCAACACGGTGTACGTAGCCCTCTCATTCCCATTCTCCATAATATTGTACTATACATGTCTTTATTAAATGGTTTAGGTTAAGATAATTAGTCTTTTGATGATTTAAAAAAAACACACTTTGTAGTCTCTGTGCGTTGACAAGCCTATACCGTGAGTCTCCCTTCCTCCTCCATTTTTCAAGTGACCAGCCTTCAATGCTGCTGATGATATTGTCGTGTCTTTGGCTATGCCGGATTAAGTGATATGACATGCTATTCTATAAAATAATTTCTCAGTAATTAATATTACCTGAATGAGCTAATCATGTAAATGTAATTAACTAGAGAGTCGGGGCACGGCGCAAGAATATCTATAGAGCTGTTATCTTCCAAATAAACTCTTAAAGACCTAGTAATATTTTACATCAATAGCAGTCAATATTAATCTTCACCTTAATTCAGTCTTATCTGAAAGTTGTAAATTCTTGGAACCTTGGAATCTTCACGAACCCTGGCTAACAAGTTGAATCAGCAATACAACATTTGGGTTTGATTATTTATTTACTAAATAACTAACTAATCACACAGAATTACACATACACATAATTAATCATACCTTGATTACAAATGACGTCATAAAGGAAAACGTCCCTGGCGGGCGGAACAGATATGACAGCTTGTTGCACAAAAGAAAAGGGGCTGGGTTTGAGTGAAAGAGCGGGAAGACAGAGTAACAAAGGAAGAAGCTGTGCTATCGTAAATACAGTATCTTATGCATTCTAAATTACCGCCCTTTTGGAAAAGAAAAATGCAATAAATATTTACTCTGAGCTGCGCTTCAGTAGGTTGGTGGTAGATGGATGGCCGTGTTGCCAAACTTTGTCCTTTGAAGAATGTCTCGGGTGGTCAATTGCATACGTTGTAGTAACGTCGTTGTGTGATACACGGGATACTCTGTCTGTTCCTTCCTAACCCTCGTTTGCAGCTGCTGTTGCTAACTCAACGGCTAGGATGCATCACTTCTGTAGTGAATAAGAGTTCAAAGTTCATACCATTCGCAACCAAAGCGCACGCTGATGTTGGCTTCGTTCTGTAGTTATTATCTAAACCGTTCTGACAATGGACCGTCGTCCTCACATCCTCTGAACAGGAGGTTATATTGTCGTCAAGGCTTTATATAGGAAGGGAGAGGAGGGAGTGTTTGAAAAGTATTATAGCCAATGTCCCATCACAGGGGCGGGCCACTTATTGAGCAAAGCCCTAACCTTATAAAAACCCAATTCTCACATTTGGAAGCTAAAATCACATTTCATCCCATCACGAATAATTTCATATTCAAACATTTAAATTGAACAACAATTCCATGTGAATGTGAATCCGTTAACTCTGATGTGTAGACTTTCCACTGTAGAGTTTATGTCATCTTATCATTGATGAGAATGTCTCAGATGACAACCGAACTGACATCATATTCATTAAGTACCACCGCATGTGTTCAATTGGTCGGATTACCAGAATATAGTTCATTTCCCCCCACCTTCTGATGTTCCCAGAATCTCTATGTTAACCACGGGGTTTGCAAATGTAACATCAGTAGGGTAGAGAGAGAGGAAAAAGGGGGGGAAGAGGTATTTATGCCTCATGAACCTATCTCAACGTCATGACAATATGAATGTAATTGAATCCTGGAATACCACTTTCATAGTAGCATAAATGTGACATAAATACAGTATATCAAATCAGTGTTTTTTACCAGTTGATAGAAATGATCCTGCTAAATCTGCTAAATTGGAATTATTCGCCTACCTCATGCCTTTTGCACACAATGTATATAGACTCTTTCTTTTTTCTACTGTGTTGTTGACTTGTATATTGTTTACTCCATGTGTAACTGTGTTGTTGTCTGTTCACACTGCTATTGCTTTATCTTGGCCAGGTCGCAGTTGTAAATGAAAACTTGTTCTCAACTAGCCAACCTGGTTAATTAAATAAAGGTGATCTGGTCTACCTGGTTAAATAAAGGTGATCTGGTCTACCTGGTTAAATAAAGGTGATCTGGTCTACCTGGTTAAATAAAGGTGATCTGGTCTACCTGGTTAAACAAAGGTGAAATAAATATATAAAAATAAAATAAAAACCATCTGACAAAATAAGAAAAGGGGAAATTTGATAAAAAAGCTTTAAATAAAGGCAAAACAATTCAGGTCGTGTGACATGATCAACGAAAACACAAGGCCCTACCTATAATGCATCTGTCTACAGCAGAGCTGGACCGTAATCAATATGTTATTGATTACAGCAGACCCAACTCTTTACCCCGTATCAATATGTTATTGATTACAGCAGACCCAACTCTTAACCCCGTATCAATATGTTATTGATTACAGCAGACCCAACTCTTAACCCCGTATCAATATGTTATTGATTACAGCAGACCCAACTCTTAACCCCGTATCAATATGTTATTGATTACAGCAGACCCAACTCTTAACCCCGTATCAATATGTTATTGATTACAGCAGACCCAACTCTTAACCCCGTATCAATATGTTATTGATTACAGCAGACCCAACTCTTAACCCCGTATCAATATGTTATTGATTACAGCAGACCCAACTCTTTACCCCGTATCAATATGTTATTGACTACAGCAGACCCAACTCTTAACCCCGTATCAATATGTTATTGATTACAGCAGACCCAACTCTTTACCCCGTATCAATATGTTATTGATTACAGCAGACCCAACTCTTAACCCCGTATCAATATGTTATTGATTACAGCAGACCCAACTCTTTACCCCGTATCAATATGTTATTGATTACAGCAGACCCAACTCTTAACCCCGTATCAATATGTTATTGATTACAGCAGACCCAACTCTTTACCCCGTATCAATATGTTATTGATTACAGCAGACCCAACTCTTAACCCCGTATCAATATGTTATTGATTACAGCAGACCCAACTCTTTACCCCGTATCAATATGTTATTGATTACAGCAGACCCAACTCTTAACCCCGTATCAATATGTTATTGATTACAGCAGACCCAACTCTTTACCCCGTATCAATATGTTATTGACTACAGCAGACCCAACTCTTAACCCCGTATCAATATGTTATTGATTACAGCAGACCCAACTCTTAACCCCGTATCAATATGTTATTGATTACAGCAGACCCAACTCTTTACCCCGTATCAATATGTTATTGATTACAGCAGACCCAACTCTTAACCCCGTATCAATATGTTATTGATTACAGCAGACCCAACTCTTTACCCCGTATCAATATGTTACCCCTTCAGGGCCATTTAAATAAATTATTATCATAATAACATACTCAGAAGGAAATAAATATCAATGATATCTCCTCTCCTCCTCCCTTTCTCCTTCTCTCCTCCACTCCTCCCCTTCTCCTTCTCTCCTCCTCTTCTCCCTTTCTCCTTGTCTCCTCCTCTCCTCCCCTTCTCCTTCTCTCCTCCTCTCCTCCTTTTCTCCTTCTATCCTCCTCTCTTCTCCTCTCCTCCAATTCTCCTTATCTCCTCCTGTCCTCCTCCTCTTCTCCTCTCCTCCTGTCCTCTTCTCCTTTTCTCCTCCTCTCCTCCCCTTCTCCTCCTTTTCTCCTCCTCTCCTCCCCTTCTCCTCCTCTATTCTCCTCCTCTCCTCCCCTTCTCCTCCTCTATTCTCCTTCTCTCCTCCCCTTGTCCTTCTCTCCTCCTGTCCTCCTCCGCTTCTCCTCTTCTCCTCCTGTCCTCTCCTCCTGTCCTCCTACGCTTCTCCTCTCCTCCTGTCCTCCTGTCCTCTTCTCCTCCTCTCCTTCTCCTTCTCTCCTTCTCTCCTACCCTTCTCCTTCTCTCCTCCTCCTTCCCCCTTCCCTTCTCTCCTCTTCTCCTCCCCTTCTCCTTTTCTCATCCTCTCCTCTCCTTTTCTCCTCCTCTCTTCTCCTTCTGTCCTCCTCTCCTCCCCTTCTCCTTCTCTCCTCCTGCCCTCCTCCGCTTCTCCGCTTCTCCTCTCCTCCTGTCCTCTTCTCCTCCTCTCCTCTCCTCTCCTCTCCTCCTAACCCCATCTGTAGTGTTGTCTCCCAGCCTCTCCGATGAGAATAACACTCTCCTCTCCTCCTGTCCTCCTCCTCCTCTCCTCTCCTCTCCTCTCCTCTCCTTAGTCTCCTCCTAATCCCATTTGTAGTGTTGTCTCCCAGCCTCTCTGATGAGAATAACACTCTCTTCTCCTCTCCTCCTCTCCTCTCCTTAGTCTCCTCCTAACCCCATCTGTAGTGTTGTCTCCCAGCCTCTTTGATGAGAATAACTCTCCTCTCCTCTCCTCTCCTCTCCTCTCCTCTCCTCTCCTCTCCTCTCCTCTCCTCTCCTCCTAACCCCATCTGTAGTGTTGTCTCCCAGCCTCTCTGATGAGAATAACACTCTCCTCTCCTCTCCTCCTCTCCTCTCCTTAGTCTCCTCCTAACCCCATCTGTAGTGTTGTCTCCCAGCCTCTCTGATGAGTATAACACTCTCCTCTCCTCTCCTCTCTTCTCCTCTCTTCTCCTCTCTTCTCCTCTCCTCTCCTCCTCTCCTTAGTCTCCTCTTAACCCCATCTGTTGTGTTTTCTCCCAGCCTATCTGATGAGAATAACACTCTCCTCTCCTCCTCTCCTCTCCTCCTCTCCTCTCCTCCTGTCCTCCTCCTCTCCTCCTAACCCCATCTGTAGTGTTGTCTCCCAGCCTCTCTGATAAGAATAACACTCTCCTCTCCTCTCCTCTCCTCTCCTCTCCTCTCCTCTCCTCTCCTCTCCTCTCCTCTCCTCTCCTCTCCTCTGTCTCCTCCTAACCCCATCTGTAGTGTTGTCTCCCAGCCTTAACCCCCGTATCAATATGTTATTGATTACAGCAGACCCAACTCTTTACCCCGTATCAATATGTTATTGATTACAGCAGACCCAACTCTTAACCCCGTATCAATATGTTATTGATTACAGCAGACCCAACTCTTTACCCCGTATCAATATGTTATTGATTACAGCAGACCCAACTCTTAACCCCGTATCAATATGTTATTGATTACAGCAGACCCAACTCTTTACCCCGTATCAATATGTTATTGATTACAGCAGACCCAACTCTTAACCCCGTATCAATATGTTATTGATTACAGCAGACCCAACTCTTAACCCCGTATCAATATGTTATTGATTACAGCAGACCCAACTCTTTACCCCGTATCAATATGTTATTGATTACAGCAGACCCAACTCTTAACCCCGTATCAATATGTTATTGATTACAGCAGACCCAACTCTTTACCCCGTATCAATATGTTATTGATTACAGCAGACCCAACTCTTAACCCCGTATCAATATGTTATTGATTACAGCAGACCCAACTCTTAACCCCGTATCAATATGTTATTGATTACAGCAGACCCAACTCTTTACCCCGTATCAATATGTTATTGATTACAGCAGACCCAACTCTTAACCCCGTATCAATATGTTATTGATTACAGCAGACCCAACTCTTTACCCCGTATCAATATGTTACCCCTTCAGGGCCATTTAAATAAATTATTATCATAATAACATACTCAGAAGGAAATAAATATCAATGATATCTCCTCTCCTCCTCCCTTTCTCCTTCTCTCCTCCACTCCTCCCCTTCTCCTTCTCTCCTCCTCTTCTCCCTTTCTCCTTGTCTCCTCCTCTCCTCCCCTTCTCCTTCTCTCCTCCTCTCCTCCTTTTCTCCTTCTATCCTCCTCTCTTCTCCTCTCCTCCAATTCTCCTTATCTCCTCCTGTCCTCCTCCTCTTCTCCTCTCCTCCTGTCCTCTTCTCCTTTTCTCCTCCTCTCCTCCCCTTCTCCTCCTTTTCTCCTCCTCTCCTCCCCTTCTCCTCCTCTATTCTCCTCCTCTCCTCCCCTTCTCCTCCTCTATTCTCCTTCTCTCCTCCCCTTGTCCTTCTCTCCTCCTGTCCTCCTCCGCTTCTCCTCTCCTCCTCCTGTCCTCTCCTCCTGTCCTCCTACGCTTCTCCTCTCCTCCTGTCCTCCTGTCCTCTTCTCCTCCTCTCCTTCTCCTTCTCTCCTTCTCTCCTACCCTTCTCCTTCTCTCCTCCTCCTTCCCCCTTCCCTTCTCTCCTCTTCTCCTCCCCTTCTCCTTTTCTCATCCTCTCCTCTCCTTTTCTCCTCCTCTCTTCTCCTTCTGTCCTCCTCTCCTCCCCTTCTCCTTCTCTCCTCCTGCCCTCCTCCGCTTCTCCGCTTCTCCTCTCCTCCTGTCCTCTTCTCCTCCTCTCCTCTCCTCTCCTCTCCTCCTAACCCCATCTGTAGTGTTGTCTCCCAGCCTCTCCGATGAGAATAACACTCTCCTCTCCTCCTGTCCTCCTCCTCCTCTCCTCTCCTCTCCTCTCCTTAGTCTCCTCCTAATCCCATTTGTAGTGTTGTCTCCCAGCCTCTCTGATGAGAATAACACTCTCTTCTCCTCTCCTCCTCTCCTCTCCTTAGTCTCCTCCTAACCCCATCTGTAGTGTTGTCTCCCAGCCTCTTTGATGAGAATAAATCTCCTCTCCTCTCCTCTCCTCTCCTCTCCTCTCCTCTCCTCCTAACCCCATCTGTAGTGTTGTCTCCCAGCCTCTCTGATGAGAATAACACTCTCCTCTCCTCTCCTCCTCTCCTCTCCTTAGTCTCCTCCTAACCCCATCTGTAGTGTTGTCTCCCAGCCTCTCTGATGAGTATAACACTCTCCTCTCCTCTCCTCTCTTCTCCTCTCTTCTCCTCTCTTCTCCTCTCCTCTCCTCCTCTCCTTAGTCTCCTCTTAACCCCATCTGTTGTGTTTTCTCCCAGCCTATCTGATGAGAATAACACTCTCCTCTCCTCCTCTCCTCTCCTCCTCTCCTCTCCTCCTGTCCTCCTCCTCTCCTCCTAACCCCATCTGTAGTGTTGTCTCCCAGCCTCTCTGATAAGAATAACACTCTCCTCTCCTCTCCTCTCCTCTCCTCTCCTCTCCTCTCCTCTCCTCTCCTCTCCTCTGTCTCCTCCTAACCCCATCTGTAGTGTTGTCTCCCAGCCTCTCTGATGAGAATAACACTCTCCTCTCCTCCTGTCCTCTCCTCCTCTCCTCTCCTTAGTCTCCTCCTAACCCCATCTGTAGTGTTGTCTCCCAGCCTCTCTGATGAGAATAACACTCTCCTCTCCTCCTCTCCTCTCCTCCTGTCCTCCTCCTCTCCTCCTCTCCTCTCCTCCTGTCCTCCTCCTCTCCTCCTAACCCCATCTGTAGTGTTGTCTCCCAGCCTCTCTGATGAGAATAACACTCTCCCTGAACCCCTGTTGCATTATTCATCAGCCCAGATAATGTTGGTAAATTATTTTATATGGTGGGGAAAGATTTATCTTAGGGCGCAGGGCTCTGGCTAATGTGTTTATTATGCTAAAATAATTGCTGGAAATGGGGGCCAGGGATGGCGAGTTGGGAGAAACGTTAATACTTTGTATTCATTGGAGGAGAGCCGTGTGAATGCTTTGTGGTCACATGGATGGGCGGGCGTCATTCAGAGGCACTTGGTCCGTGTTTGGATGTTTTTTTATGGAGATGTGTTCTCCCCCCTCAGTCTAGGACTGAGTCCCAATTGGCAGCCTATTTCCCATGACAGAGAACTACTTCGAGACCAGAGCCCTTTGGGGATAGGCTATCGTTTGGGACGTGTCAAATGCCGCTCCGGTTTTACGGTTGTTGTTGAAAATAGATATAAAACAACACCAAGAAAGCTCTGTCAGTGACAGGAAGCGGCATTAGACAGAGCCAGGGAGATAGCAGTCACCTTTTGAACTGCCACTTGCCTTGTTTAGCCGAGAGAACCCCATCCTCACAATATCAGAGACTCAATGGGCTTAACGATAGGCTTCATTTGACATCAAATCAGACAGTAAGTACTCTTATGGTGGAGGGGTGAAAGTAAAAGAGAGGAGGAATAGAGGGAGAGAGGGGGGGGAGATCAGGAAGAGAGACCAGCAGACAGACAAAGTGAGGAGAGCGACAGACAGACAGACAGACAGACAGACAGACAGACAGACAGACAGACAGACAGACAGACAGACAGACAGACAGACAGACAGACAGACAGACAGACAGACACCGAGACCAGCAGGGAAAGAAAGAGAGAGGCTCCAGACAGAATGATACCTCAGGGAGCTGTCTGAGGATCAAACACAGTACAGTATGAACACAGTACAGTATGAGCTGTCTGAGGATAAAGCAGTAGTGTTCTTCAGCTGTATGGGGAAAGAAAGAGAACCATACAGACAGTTTCTCCCATTTCATCATATGTCTTAAGACTTGAGATGTCCACAGTACAGTATGACAGTATAAACACAGTACAGTATGACAGTATGTCCACAGTACAGTATGACAGTACGAACACAGTACTGTATAAACACAGTACAGTATGACAGCATGAACACAGTACAGTATGACAGTATAAACACAGTACAGTATGACAGTACGCCCAAAGTACAGTATGACAGTATGAACACAGTACAGTATGACAGTATAAACACAGTACAGTATGCCCACAGTACAGTATGACAGTACGCCCACAGTACAGTATGACAGTATAAACAAATAAATAAATGTATTTCATTAGAATGCCTCTTAACAAATCACAGTGCTTGTTTTGACCAATTATTTAAATCATTGTGCTGCATTTTCCTCTCCTCTTCAAAACCTCTCCTAAACTGGGGTTGGTTGACTGTAGAGAATGTCCTCAAATGCTGACGAAGTCATGCTAACATTTTTCTTAAGAAACCAGCAGAGTTAAAACATATATATATATATATATATATACAAAAAAACATACACTACAGCCTCTCTCCAAGGTTGCACAGTTGGAATTAAATTGGATCTCAGCAACAACCAACATATGTTGTAAAGAAAGAGAGTGTGTAAAGAAAGAGAGTGAATCGAAGTGTCCCTAAATTCACACTCGGCTCTCAACAGAACTCTAAAAGGAGTGTTGACGTTAGTAGCTATCAAACGGCGCTGTGGGCTCTCTGCATCCTTGTTGTTGATCAGTAGCTAACAAACTGATCCAGAACCTGTCCTCTGGTTGGCCACTCGCTGTGGGCTTCCTGCATCCTTGAAGAGGACATCAGAAAGAGCAACGTTAAATAATAGTTCTGATTGTCTTTTAATGGGGAAATATTTATTTCATTGAACTGATCCAGAACCTGTCCTCTGGTCGGCCACTTGTTGTTGATCAGTAGCTAACAAACTGATCCAGAACCTGTCCTCTGGTCGGCCACTTGTTGTTGATCAGTAGCTAACAAACTGATCCAGAACCTGTCCTCTGGAAGAGAAAGGGATAAATAAGCCAGATGGTAGTTTCAATAATATGAAGGTTCTAGAAACATATTTAGAAGGTTTTAGAAACATATTTAGAAGGTTTTAGAAACATATTTAGAAGGTTTTATAAACATATTTAGAAGGTTTTAGAAACATATTTAGAAGGTTTCTAGAAACATATTTAGAAGGTTCTAGAAACATATTTAGAAGGTTCTAGAAACATATTTAGAAGGTTTTAGAAACATATTTAGAAGGTTCTAGAAACATATTTAGAAGGTTCTATAAACATATTTAGAAGGTTTTAGAAACATATTTAGAAGGTTTCTAGAAACATATTTAGAAGGTTTTAAGAAACATATTTAGAAGGTTCTAGAAACATATTTAGAAGGTTTTAAGAAAAAGGGCCTGTATGCCGAAAAGAGAAAGAGGTAGATACTGCAGAGCTCTCACACAATCCTTGGATGGTAACATCCCTTTGAATCTGGAGTATTGTTAGAAAATTGGGATGACAGAAATAATTATAAATATTTACTTAGTCGTGTGGAGACAAAGCCCACTGGGAACACACTGGTTCAATCAAATGTTGCTTCCACATCATTTCAATGAAATGACATTGAACCAACGTGGAATAGACATTGAATTGAGGTCTGTGCCCAGTGGGAGCACAAGGGGATTTAGTTAACCCATGGGCCACGTTTCAGCTGTAGAGCTAAAAAAAAAAAAACACACACACACTAGATACACACACACACACACACACACCAGACACACATACACACACCAGACACACACACCACACACACACACCAGACACACACACACACACACACACACACACCAGACACACACACACAGTCCCTGATCACTGGACTCAATGGAACACAAGCATCTCCTGAGCTCCTCATCTGATTTTGTTTTATTTTGAAGAAAAAAAACAATTTAATTTCGCAGCGGCTGACTGCACTTTTGGAGATAAGCCAGGCCAGCTTCCCTTCATGGAAAATGTCTTGCGTACATCACAAACGGCACCCTATTCCCTACATAGTGCACTAGGTCCCTGTAAGAGTGCACTATGTAGGGAAAGGGGGACAATTTGAGATGCAGTCCTGGAGCTTAGCAGAACACACAGTACACACATCTCATCACCGTGTTAATTTGGGAAGGAAGGAATTAAGCATGATAACTAACGATAGACATCATTCAACATGATAACTAACGATAGACATCATTCAACATGATAACTAACTAACTGTAGACATCATTCAACATGATAACTAACTATAGACATCATTCAACATGATAACTAACTATAGACATCATTCAACATGATAACTAACTATAGACATCATTCAACATGATAACTAACGATAGACATCATTCAACATGATAACTAACGATAGACATCATTCAACATGATAACTAACTAACTATAGACATCATTCAACATGATAACTAACTATAGACATCATTCAGCATGATAACTAACTATAGACATCATTCAACATGATAACTAACGATAGACATCATTCAACATGATAACTAACTAACTATAGACATCATTCAACATGATAACTAACTATAGACATCATTCAGCATGATAACTAACGATAGACATCATTCAGCATGATAACTAACTGTAGACATCATTCAGCATGGTAACTAACTAACTATAGACATCATTCAACATGATAACTAACTATAAACATCATTCAGCATGATAACTAACTGTAGACATCATTCAGCATGGTAACTAACTGTAGACATCATTCAACATGATAACTAACTATAGACATCATTCAATATGATAACTAACTATAGACATCATTCAGCATGATAACTAACTATAGACATCATTCAACATGATAACTAACTATAGACATCATTCAACATGATAACTAACTGTAGACATCATTCAGCATGATAACTAACTATAGACATCATTCAACATGATAACTAACCATAGACATCATTCAGCATGATAACTAACTATAGACATCATTCAACATGATAACTAACTAACTATAGACATCATTCAACATGATAACTAACCATAGACATCATTCAACATGATAACTAACTGTAGACATCATTCAGCATGGTAACTAACTAACTATAGACATCATTCAACATGATAACTAACTGTAGACAGCAGACACAGCAGCAGGGACGGTGTTTGTCTGGGATCAATATTCATGTACCTCTTGTCATTTGCTGGTACATTAGCTAATTTGTCATGGCAACGATTGGCAATATTCTGTTGACGTGTTTACAGCGTCAAAAATGTGGACTGGAGTTACCGTGAGGGTGCCTCTCGACTTCTCCTTTACATTTCTCTTTAAGATATTCATGAAGCGTGGGTTTTTTTTGCCATTACATGTTCATGCTGTTGATTCGATGGGTTTATTATGAATTTTAGTGGCTCTACTGCCTCATTGGAACTGGTGTTGAACCTTGTACAAAATGTAAAAGTTGAGACAGGAATATTCTAATGTACCATAAATATTTGCATACATTTGGAAGAATTATAAACTAAGGGACCAGCTATGTTATCTAACAACCACGCTGGTCACATGAACATTTTTTTTCTTCCAAAAACACAAATAAATAAGTTTTGTCCTAACCTGGGTATCTTCAATATAAAACACAGTGAATACGTTTTGTCCTAACCTGGGTATCTTCAATATAAAACACAGTGAATACGTTTTGTCCTGACCTGGGTATCTTCAATATAAAACACAGTGAATACGTTTTGTCCTAACCTGGGTATCTTCAATATAAAACACAGTGAATACGTTTTGTCCTAACCTGGGTATCTTCAATATAAAACACAGTGAATACGTTTTGTCCTAACCTGGGTATCTTCAATATAAAACACAGTGAATACGTTTTGTCCTAACCTGGGTATCTTCAATATAAAACACAGTGAATACGTTTTGTCCTAACCTGGGTATCTTCAATATAAAACACAGTGGATACGTTTTGTCCTAACCTGGGTATCTCCCTGGGGTCTCTGTTTATGGAGAGTGGTAATGGTAATGTCTCTGTTTCTGCAGAGTGGTAATGATAATGTCTCTGTTTTCTGGAGATTAGTAATGATAATGTCTCTATTTATGGAGAGCGGTAATGATAATGTCTCTGTATCTGGAGAGAGGTAATGATAATGTCTCTGTTTCTGGAGAGTGGTAATGATAATGTCTCTGTTTCTGGAGAGTGGTAATGATAATGTCTCTGTTTCTGGAGAGAGGTAATGATAATGTCTCTGTTTCTGGAGAGTGGTAATGATAATGTCTCTGTTTCTGGAGAGTGGCAATGATAAAGTCTCTCCCTGAGCTAATGGTTCCGTTTCTGGTGAGTGGCAATGATAATGTCTCTGTTTCTAGAGAGTGGTAATGATAATGTCTCTCCCTGAGGTAATGTCTCTGTATCTGGAGAGTGTGAAGGGGGGTTGATGTGTAATCACAGATAAAGCAACTTAAACAAGTACAGAGAACTGTGAGAGCTTTTCAATCATAATTGATCTTGAGTAGTGTGGGGCGGAGAGCAGAGGAATTTGAAGAGATTGGAGGAGGATGAGAAACAGAGGGAGAGAGAGAGGGCCTCAGAGGACTCCTACCAGTTTCTCAGAGCCACAAGATGAAATCTTCTTCTCCCAACCCTCTCCCCTCCACCCCTCTCTTCTCCACTCCTCTCCTCTCCTCTCCACCCTTCTCCTCTCCACCCCTCTCCTCTACAGCATACAATGACATTCTATACTTTAAACTTTGTAGCAACTTTTGGGGAAGGCCCTTTCCTATTTCAGCATGACAATGCCCCCGTGCACAAAGGTCCATACAGAAATCGTTTGTCGTGATTAGTGTGAAAGAACTTGACTGGCCTGCACAGAGCCCAGACCTCAACCCCATTGAACACCTTTGGGATGAATTGGAACACAGACTGTGAGCCAGGACTAATCGCCCAACATCAGTGCCCGACCTCACTAATGCTCTTGTGGCTGAATGGAAGCAAGTCCCTGCAGCAATGTTCCAACATCTAGTGAAAAGCCTTCCCAGTAGAGTGGAGGCTGTTATAGCAGCAATGTTCCTACATCTAGTGGAAAGTCTTCCCAGAAGAGTGGAGGCTGTTATAGCAGCAATGTTCCAACATCTAGTGGAAAGTCTTCCCAGAAGAGTGGAGGCTGTTATAGCAGCAATGTTCCAACATCTAGTGGAAAGCCTTCCCAGAAGAGTGGAGGCTGTTATAGCAGCAATGTTCCAACATCTAGTGGAAAGCCTTCCCAGAAGAGTGGAGGCTGTTATAGCAGCAATGTTCCAACATCTAGTGGAAAGCCTTCCCAGTAGAGTGGAGGCTGTTATAGCAGCAATGTTCCAACATCTAGTGGAAAGCCTTCCCAGAACAGTGGAGGCTGTTATAGCAGCAAAGTGGGGACCAACTCCATATGTATGCCGGTGATTTTGGAATGTGGTGTTCGAAGAGCAGGTGTCCACATACTTTTGGTAATGTAGTGTATGTACTGATATATGTGGTGAACTATAGAAGTTAAGATGTCTGTGACAGGCACAGATGGCGATTGTTTATATGACCCATTTCGTCGCAGGAGGAAAAATATTCTGCAACAGAAGGAATAAATATGTTAAATGTATAAAAACTGCTAGGGGGCAGCTGGAAGCTGTGTTTGTGTGTAGGCTATACAATGCAGTATCTTCCAAAGGCTGCTGTCTACCTGCTGTCTACCTGCTGTCTACCTGCTGCCTACCTGCTGTCTACCTGCTGTCTACCTGCTGTCTACCTGCTGTCTACTTGCTGCCTACCTGCTGTCTACCTGCTGTCTACCTGCTGTCTACCTGCTGTCTACCTGCTGTCGACCTGCTGTCTACTTGCTGTCTACCAGCTGTCTACTTGCTGTCTACCTGCTGTCTACCTGCTTCCAAAGGCAGCTGTCTACCTGCTTCCAAAGGCTGCTGTCTACCTGCTGTCTACCTGCTGCCTACCTGCTGTCTACCTGCTGCCTACCTGCTGTCTACCTGCTGTCTACCTGCTTCCAAATGCTGCTGTCTACCTGCTTCCAAAGGCTGCTGTCTACCTGCTGTCTACCTGCTGTCTACCTGCTGTCTACCTGCTGTCTACCTGCTTCCAAAGGCTGCTGTCTACCTGCTTCCAAAGGCTGATGTCTACCTGTTGTCTACCTGCTGCCTACCTGCTGTCTACCTGCTGTCTACCAGCTGTCTACCTGCTTCCAAAGGCTGCTGTCTACCTGCTGTCTACCTGCTGTCTACCTGCTTCCAAATGCTGCTGTCTACCTGCTTCCAAAGGCTGCTGTCTACCTGCTTCCAAAGGCTGATGTCTACCTGCTGTCTACCTGCTGTCTACCTGCTGTCTACCTGCTGCCTACCTGCTGTCTACCTGCTGTCTACCAGCTGTATACCTGCTGTCTACCTGCTTCCAAATTCTGCTGTCTACCTGTTGTCTACCTGCTGTCTACCTGCTGTCTACCTGCCTCCAAAGGCAGCTGTCTACCTGCTGTCTACCTGCTGTCTACCTGCTGCCTACCTGCTGTCTACCTGCTGTCTACCAGCTGTATACCTGCTGTCTACCTGCTTCCAAATTCTGCTGTCTACCTGCTGCCTACCTGCTGTCTACCTGCTGTCTACCTGTTGTCTACCTGCTTTCTACTTGATGTCTACCTGCTGTCTACCTGCTGTCTACCTGCTTCCAAAGGCTGCTGTCTACCTGCTGTCTACCAGTTGTCTACCTGCTGTCTACCTGCTTCCAATGGCAGCTGTCTACCTGCTGCCTACCTGCTGTCTACCTGCTGTCTACCTGATGTCTACCTGCTTCCAAAGGCAGCTGTCTACCTGCTTCCAAAGGCTGCTGTCTACCTGCTGTCTACCTGCTGTCTACCTGCTGCCTACCTGCTGTCTACCTGCTGTCTACCTGCTGTCTACCTGCTGTTTACCTGCTTCCAAATGCTGCTGTCTACCTGCTTCCAAAGGCTGCTGTCTACCTGCTGTCTACCTGCTGTCTACCTGCTGTCTACCTGCTGTCTACCTGCTGTCTACCTGCTTCCAAAGGCTGCTGTCTACCTGCTTCCAAAGGCTGCTGTCTACCTGCTTCCAAAGGCTGATGTCTACCTGTTGTCTACCTGCTGCCTACCTGCTGTCTACCTGCTGTCTACCAGCTGTCTACCTGCTTCCAAAGGCTGCTGTCTACCTGCTGTCTACCTGCTGTCTACCTGCTGTCTACCTGCTTCCAAAGGCTGCTGTCTACCTGCTTCCAAAGGCTGCTGTCTACCTGCTTCCAAAGGCTGATGTCTACCTGCTGTCTACCTGCCTCCAAAGGCAGCTGTCTACCTGCTGTCTACCTGCTGTCTACCTGCTGCCTACCTGCTGTCTACCTGCTGTCTACCAGCTGTATACCTGCTGTCTACCTGCTTCCAAATTCTGCTGTCTACCTGTTGTCTACCTGCTGTCTACCTGCTGTCTACCTGCCTCCAAAGGCAGCTGTCTACCTGCTGTCTACCTGCTGTCTACCTGCTGCCTACCTGCTGTCTACCTGCTGTATACCTGCTGTCTACCTGCTTCCAAATTCTGCTGTCTACCTGCTGCCTACCTGCTGTCTACCTGCTGTCTACCTGTTGTCTACCTGCTTTCTACTTGATGTCTACCTGCTGTCTACCTGCTTCCAAAGGCTGCTGTCTACCTGCTGTCTACCAGTTGTCTACCTGCTGTCTACCTGCTTCCAATGGCAGCTATCTACCTGCTGCCTACCTGCTGTCTACCTGCTGTCTACCTGATGTCTACCTGCTGTCTACTTGCTGTCTACCAGCTGTATACCTGCTTCCAAAGGCAGCTGTCTAGCTGCTGTCTACCTGCTGCCTACCTGCTGTCTACCTGCTGTCTACCTGCTGCCTACCTGCAGTCTACCTGCTGTCTACCTGCTTCCAAAGGCTGCTTTCTACCTGCTTCCAAAGGCAGCTGTCTAGCTGCTGTCTACCTGCTGCCTACCTGCTGTCTACCTGCTGTCTACCTGCTTCCAAAGGCAGCTGTCTACCTGCTGTCTACCTGCTGCCTACCTGCTGTCTATCTGCTGTCTACCTGCTGTCTACCTGCTGTCTACCTGCTGTCTACCCGCTTCCAAAGGCAGCTGTCTATCTGTTTCCAAAGTCACCTACCTTAGTAGCTAGCACTTTCCCAATAGGTTACTGCCATTTGGGATGTGATTCGAAGGCAGCATCACAACTCACCTCGCGGCACAACGCCTCTCCCCTATTGGACCTAGATAGTTTGTGAGTATGCATTGATATGTAGGCTACGTGTGTCTTTTTAAAAATGTATGTATGTCCTTGAGCTGTTCTCGTCTATTATTGTTGTGTAAGACTGTTGAACCATTGAGCTTGTGGTTGCTAGAGAGAGACAGAGAGAGGCCTGGGATCCAGCTCGACAGGGGTGGTCTGCCAGTCACTGGGACGACCTGGGATCCAGCTGGACAGGGGTGGTCTGCCAGTCACTGGGACGACATGGGATCCAGCTGGATAGGGGTGGTCTGACAGTCACTGGGACAACCTGGGATCCAGCTGGACAGGGATGGTCTGCAAGTCACTGGGACGACATGAGATCCAGCTGGACAGGGATGGTCTGACAGTCACTGGGACAACCTGGGATCCAGCTGGACAGGGTGGTCTGCCAGTCACTGGGACGACCTGGGATTCAGGTGGACAGGGATGGCCTGCCAGTCATTGGGACGACCTGGGATTCAGGTTGACAGGGATAGTCTGCCAGTCACTGGGACAACTTGGGATCCAAATGGACAGGGTGGTCTGCCAGTCACTGGGACGACCTGGGATCCAGCTGGACAGGGGTGGTCTGCCAGTCACTGGGACGACCTGGGATCCAGCTGGACAGAGATGGTCTGCCAGTCACTGGGACGATCTGGGATCCAGCTGGACAGGGGTGGTCTGCCAGTCACTGGGACGACCTGGGATCCAGCTGGACAGGGATGGTCTGCCAGTCACTGGGACGACCTGGGATCCAGCTGGACAGGGGTGGTCTGCCAGTCACTGGGACGACATGGGATCCAGCTGGATAGGGGTGGTCTGACAGTCACTGGGACAACCTGGGATCCAGCTGGACAGGGATGGTCTGCAAGTCACTGGGACGACATGAGATCCAGCTGGACAGGGATGGTCTGACAGTCACTGGGACAACCTGGGATCCAGCTGGACAGGGTGGTCTGCCAGTCACTGGGACGACCTGGGATTCAGGTGGACAGGGATGGCCTGCCAGTCATTGGGACGACCTGGGATTCAGGTTGACAGGGATAGTCTGCCAGTCACTGGGACAACTTGGGATCCAAATGGACAGGGTGGTCTGCCAGTCACTGGGACGACCTGGGATCCAGCTGGACAGGGGTGGTCTGCCAGTCACTGGGACGACCTGGGATCCAGCTGGACAGAGATGGTCTGCCAGTCACTGGGACGATCTGGGATCCAGCTGGACAGGGGTGGTCTGCCAGTCACTGGGACGACCTGGGATCCAGCTGGACAGGGATGGTCTGCCAGTCACTGGGACGACTTGGGATCCAGGTGGACAGGGTGGTCTGCCAGTCACTGGGACGACCTGGGATCCAGCTGGACAGGGGTTGTCTGCAAGTCACTGGGACGACCTGGGATCCAGCTGGACAGGGGTGGTCTGCCAGTCACTGGGACGACCTGGGATCCAGCTGGACAGGGATGGTCTGCCAGTCACTGGGACGACCTGGGATTCAGGTGGACAGGGGTGGTCTGCCAGTCACTGGGACGACCTGGGATTCAGGTGGACAGGGGTGGTCTGCCAGTCACTGGGACGACCTGGGATCCAGAACAATTTGAGGTTAACTTAGTAGCAGTGAAAATACTATGGTACAGCTACATGTACAGTGCCTTGTAAAAGCACTGTACATTCAATCAATATGGTACTTTTTAAATGGTACATTTACAAACATATATTATGACACATATAATATAAACTTGTATCTCATTAGGGTAAATGGTGAAATAAGTGTTGCCAGTTATAATTGGCTTAGCATATAATTAAAAAAAGAAGATCAGTATTTACCTGGCTAAAAGAGAAGGAATGTAATATCTATCGTTTACAGGAAACCCATTCAACTATTATAGATTAAAATGTGTGGAGAAAGAACTGGAAACTCAAAAAAAGGGTGATGATTTTAATTATCCAATAATTTTTATCCGAATGTTCAAACTGTCCAAACAGATCCTCAAGGTAGATTAATGACTTTAAATGTGTTATTGGATCATGAACAGATTTGGATCATTAACCTTTAAGGACCAAATAATGATGATCCAAGCTTCTTTGAGAATATATTTAATAAATAATCAACGCTGCAAGCAATAAGAGAGACTCTATTATTATGGTGGGAGGTGATAATACAGTTTTAAATACCTCAAGGGACCGTAAAGGAAATTACACTACAAACTATCAACATCAGGCTATTAAAGGAAATCATGATATATTGGAATTAGTGGATATATGGAGGCTTAAAAACCCTGCCCTAGGGAGATATACATGGAGGAGGTTTAATACCCTGACCTAGTGAGATATACATGGAGGAGGTTTAATATCCTGACCTAGTGAGATATACATGGAGGAGGTTTAATACCCTGACCTAGTGAGATATACATGGAGGAGGTTTAATATCCTGACCTAGTGAGATATACATGGAGGAGGTTTAATATCCTGACCTAGTGAGATATACATGGAGGAGGTTTAATACCCTGACCTAGTGAGATATACATGGAGGTTTAATATCCTGACCTAGTGAGATATACATGGAGGTTTAATATCCTGACCTAGTGAGATATACATGGAGGTTTAATATCCTGACCTAGTGAGATATACATAGAGGAGGTTTAATATCCTGACCTAGTGAGATATACATGGAGGAGGTTTAATATCCTGACCTACTGAGATATACATGTAGGAGGATTAATATCCTGACCTAGTGAGATATACATGGAGGAGGTTTAATCTCCTGACCTAGTGAGATATACATGTAGGAGGATTAATATCCTGACCTAGTGAGATATACATAGAGGTTTAATATCCTGACCTAGTGAGATATACATGGAGGTTTAATATCCTGACCTAGTGAGATATACATGGAGGAGGTTTAATATCCTGAACTAGTGAGATATACATGGAGGAGGTTTAATATCCTGACCTAGTGAGATATACATGGAGGAGGTTTAATACCCTGACCTAGTGAGATATACATGGAGGAGGTTTAATATCCTGACCTAGTGAGATATACATGGAGGAGGTTTAATATCCTGACCTAGTGAGATATACATGGAGGAGGTTTAATACCCTGACCTAGTGAGATATACATGGAGGTTTAATATCCTGACCTAGTGAGATATACATGGAGGTTTAATATCCTGACCTAGTGAGATATACATGGAGGTTTAATATCCTGACCTAGTGAGATATACATAGAGGAGGTTTAATATCCTGACCTAGTGAGATATACATGGAGGAGGTTTAATATCCTGACCTACTGAGATATACATGTAGGAGGATTAATATCCTGACCTAGTGAGATATACATGGAGGAGGTTTAATCTCCTGACCTAGTGAGATATACATGTAGGAGGATTAATATCCTGACCTAGTGAGATATACATAGAGGTTTAATATCCTGACCTAGTGAGATATACATGGAGGAGGTTTAATATCCTGACCTAGTGAGATATACATGGAGGAGGTTTAATATCCTGACGTAGTGAGATATACATGGAGGTTTAATATCCTGACCTAGTGAGATATACATAGAGGAGGTTTAATATCCTGACCTAGTGAGATATACATGGAGGAGGTTTAATCTCCTGACCTAGTGAGATATACATGGAGGTTTAATATCCTGACGTAGTGAGATATACATGGAGGAGGTTTAATATCCTGACGTAGTGAGATATACATGGAGGTTTAATATCCTGACCTAGTGAGATATACATAGAGGAGGTTTAATATCCTGACCTAGTGAGATATACATGGAGGAGGTTTAATATACTGACCTAGTGAGATATACATGGAGGAGGTTTAATATCCTGACCTAGTGAGATATACATGGAGGAGGTTTAATATCCTGACCTAGTGAGATATACATGGAGGAGGTTTAATACCCTGACCTAGTGAGATATACATGGAGGAGGTTTAATATACTGACCTAGTGAGATATACATGGAGGAGGTTTAATATCCTGACCTAGTGAGATATACATGGTGGAGGTTTTAATATCCTGACCTAGTGAGATATACATGGAGGAGGTTTAATATCCTGACCTAGTGAGATATACATGGTGGAGGTTTTAATATCCTGACCTAGTGAGATATACATGGTGGAGGTTTAATATCCTGACCTAGTGAGATATACATGGAGGAGGTTTAATCTCCTGACCTAGTGAGATATACATGGAGGTTTAATATCCTGACCTAGTGAGATATACATGGAGGTTTAATATCCTGACCTAGTGAGATATACATGGAGGTTTAATACCCTGACGTAGTGAGATATACATGGAGGAGGTTTAATATCCTGACCTAGTGAGATATACATGGAGGTTTAATATCCTGACCTAGTGAGATATACATGGAGGTTTAATACCCTGACGTAGTGAGATATACATGGAGGAGATTTAATATCCTGACCTAGTGAGAGGTACATGGAGGTTTAATATCCTGACCTAGTGAGATATACATGGAGGAGGTTTAATATCCTGACCTAGTGAGATATACATGGAGGTTTAATATCCTGACCTAGTGAGATATACATGGAGGTTTAATATCCTGACCTAGTGAGATATACATGGAGGTTTAATATCCTGACCTAGTGAGATATACATAGAGGAGGTTTAATATCCTGACCTAGTGAGATATACATGGAGGAGGTTTAATATCCTGACCTACTGAGATATACATGTAGGAGGATTAATATCCTGACCTAGTGAGATATACATGGAGGAGGTTTAATCTCCTGACCTAGTGAGATATACATGGAGGAGGTTTAATATCCTGACCTAGTGAGATATACATAGAGGTTTAATATCCTGACCTAGTGAGATATACATGGAGGAGGTTTAATATCCTGACCTAGTGAGATATACATGGAGGAGGTTTAATATCCTGACCTAGTGAGATATACATGGAGGAGGTTTAATCTCCTGACCTAGTGAGATATACATGGAGGAGGTTTAATATCCTGACCTAGTGAGAAATACATGGAGGTTTAATATCCTGACCTAGTGAGATATACATGGTGGAGGTTTAATATCCTGACCTAGTGAGATATACATGGAGGTTTAATATCCTGACCTAGTGAGATATACATGGAGGTTTAATATCCTGACCTAGTGAGATATACATGGAGGTTTAATATCCTGACCTAGTGAGATATACATGTAGGAGGATTAATATCCTGACCTAGTGAGATATACATGGAGGAGGTGTAATATCCTGACCTAGTGAGATATACATGGAGGAGGTTTAATATCCTGACCTAGTGAGATATACATGGAGGAGGTTTAATATCCTGACCTAGTGAGATATACATGGAGGAGGTTTAATATCCTGACCTAATGAGATGTACATGGAGGAGGTTTAATCTCCTGACCTAGTGAGATATACATGGAGGAGGTTTAATATCCTGACCTAGTGAGAAATACATGGAGGTTTAATATCCTGACCTAGTGAGATATACATGGAGGAGGTTTAATATCCTGACCTAGTGAGATATACATGGTGGAGGTTTTAATATCCTGACCTAGTGAGATATACATGGTGGAGGTTTAATATCCTGACCTAGTGAGATATACATGGAGGAGGTTTAATCTCCTGACCTAGTGAGATATACATGGAGGTTTAATATCCTGACCTAGTGAGATATACATGGAGGTTTAATATCCTGACCTAGTGAGATATACATGGAGGTTTAATACCCTGACGTAGTGAGATATACATGGAGGAGGTTTAATATCCTGACCTAGTGAGATATACATGGAGGTTTAATATCCTGACCTAGTGAGATATACATGGAGGTTTAATACCCTGACGTAGTGAGATATACATGGAGGAGATTTAATATCCTGACCTAGTGAGAGGTACATGGAGGTTTAATATCCTGACCTAGTGAGATATACATGGAGGAGGTTTAATATCCTGACCTAGTGAGATATACATGGAGGTTTAATATCCTGACCTAGTGAGATATACATGGAGGTTTAATATCCTGACCTAGTGAGATATACATGGAGGTTTAATATCCTGACCTAGTGAGATATACATAGAGGAGGTTTAATATCCTGACCTAGTGAGATATACATGGAGGAGGTTTAATATCCTGACCTACTGAGATATACATGTAGGAGGATTAATATCCTGACCTAGTGAGATATACATGGAGGAGGTTTAATCTCCTGACCTAGTGAGATATACATGGAGGAGGTTTAATATCCTGACCTAGTGAGATATACATAGAGGTTTAATATCCTGACCTAGTGAGATATACATGGAGGAGGTTTAATATCCTGACCTAGTGAGATATACATGGAGGAGGTTTAATATCCTGACCTAGTGAGATATACATGGAGGAGGTTTAATCTCCTGACCTAGTGAGATATACATGGAGGAGGTTTAATATCCTGACCTAGTGAGAAATACATGGAGGTTTAATATCCTGACCTAGTGAGATATACATGGTGGAGGTTTAATATCCTGACCTAGTGAGATATACATGGAGGTTTAATATCCTGACCTAGTGAGATATACATGGAGGTTTAATATCCTGACCTAGTGAGATATACATGGAGGAGGTTTAATATCCTGACCTAGTGAGATATACATGGAGGTTTAATATCCTGACCTAGTGAGATATACATGTAGGAGGATTAATATCCTGACCTAGTGAGATATACATGGAGGAGGTGTAATATCCTGACCTAGTGAGATATACATGGAGGAGGTTTAATATCCTGACCTAGTGAGATATACATGGAGGAGGTTTAATATCCTGACCTAGTGAGAAATACATGGAGGAGGTTTAATATCCTGACCTAATGAGATGTACATGGAGGAGGTTTAATCTCCTGACCTAGTGAGATATACATGGAGGAGGTTTAATATCCTGACCTAGTGAGAAATACATGGAGGTTTAATATCCTGACCTAGTGAGATATACATGGTGGAGGTTTAATATCCTGACCTAGTGAGATATACATGGAGGTTTAATATCCTGACGTAGTGAGATATACATGGAGGTTTAATATCCTGACCTAGTGAGATATACATGGAGGAGGTTTAATATACTGACCTAGTGAGATATACATGGAGGAGGTTTAATATCCTGACCTAGTGAGATATACATGGAGGAGGTTTAATATCCTGACCTAGTGAGATATACATGGAGGAGGTTTAATATCCTGACCTAGTGAGAAATACATGGAGGTTTAATACCCTGACGTAGTGAGATATACATGGAGGAGGTTTAATATCCTGACCTAGTGAGATATACATGGAGGTTTAATATCCTGACCTAGTGAGATATACATGGAGGAGGTTTAATACCCTGACGTAGTGAGGTATACATGGAGGAGGTTTAATATCCTGACCTAGTGAGATATACATGGAGGAGGTTTAATATCCTGACCTAGTGAGATATACATGGAGGTTTAATATCCTGACCTAGTCAGATATACATGGAGGTTTAATACCCTGACCTAGTGAGATATACATGGAGGAGGTTTAATATCCTGACCTAGTGAGATATACATGGAGGTTTAATATCCTGACCTAGTGAGATATACATGGAGGAGGTTTAATATACTGACCTAGTGAGATATACATGGAGGAGGTTTAATATCCTGACCTAGTGAGATATACATGGAGGAGGTTTAATATCCTGACCTAGTGAGATATACATGGAGGAGGTTTAATATCCTGACCTAGTGAGATATACATGGAGGAGGTTTAATACCCTGACCTAGTGAGATATACATGGAGGAGGTTTAATATACTGACCTAGTGAGATATACATGGAGGAGGTTTAATATCCTGACCTAGTGAGATATACATGGTGGAGGTTTTAATATCCTGACCTAGTGAGATATACATGGAGGGGGTTTAATATCCTGACCTAGTGAGATATACATGGTGGAGGTTTTAATATCCTGACCTAGTGAGATATACATGGTGGAGGTTTAATATCCTGACCTAGTGAGATATACATGGAGGAGGTTTAATCTCCTGACCTAGTGAGATATACATGGAGGTTTAATATCCTGACCTAGTGAGATATACATGGAGGTTTAATATCCTGACCTAGTGAGATATACATGGAGGTTTAATACCCTGACGTAGTGAGATATACATGGAGGAGGTTTAATATCCTGACCTAGTGAGATATACATGGAGGTTTAATATCCTGACCTAGTGAGATATACATGGAGGTTTAATACCCTGACCTAGTGAGATATACATGGAGGTTTAATATCCTGACCTAGTGAGAGGTACATGGAGGTTTAATATCCTGACCTAGTGAGATATACATGGAGGAGGTTTAATATCCTGACCTAGTGAGATATACATGGAGGTTTAATATCCTGACCTAGTGAGATATACATGGAGGTTTAATATCCTGACCTAGTGAGATATACATAGAGGAGGTTTAATATCCTGACCTAGTGAGATATACATGGAGGAGGTTTAATATCCTGACCTACTGAGATATACATGTAGGAGGATTAATATCCTGACCTAGTGAGATATACATGGAGGAGGTTTAATCTCCTGACCTAGTGAGATATACATGTAGGAGGATTAATATCCTGACCTAGTGAGATATACATAGAGGTTTAATATCCTGACCTAGTGAGATATACATGGAGGAGGTTTAATATCCTGACCTAGTGAGATATACATGGAGGAGGTTTAATATCCTGACGTAGTGAGATATACATGGAGGTTTAATATCCTGACCTAGTGAGATATACATAGAGGAGGTTTAATATCCTGACCTAGTGAGATATACATGGAGGAGGTTTAATCTCCTGACCTAGTGAGATATACATGGAGGTTTAATATCCTGACGTAGTGAGATATACATGGAGGAGGTTTAATATCCTGACGTAGTGAGATATATATGGAGGTTTAATATCCTGACCTAGTGAGATATACATAGAGGAGGTTTAATATACTGACCTAGTGAGATATACATGGAGGAGGTTTAATATCCTGACCTAGTGAGATATACATGGAGGAGGTTTAATATCCTGACCTAGTGAGATATACATGGAGGAGGTTTAATACCCTGACCTAGTGAGATATACATGGAGGAGGTTTAATATACTGACCTAGTGAGATATACATGGAGGAGGTTTAATATCCTGACCTAGTGAGATATACATGGTGGAGGTTTTAATATCCTGACCTAGTGAGATATACATGGAGGAGGTTTAATATCCTGACCTAGTGAGATATACATGGTGGAGGTTTTAATATCCTGACCTAGTGAGATATACATGGTGGAGGTTTAATATCCTGACCTAGTGAGATATACATGGAGGAGGTTTAATCTCCTGACCTAGTGAGATATACATGGAGGTTTAATATCCTGACCTAGTGAGATATACATGGAGGTTTAATATCCTGACCTAGTGAGATATACATGGAGGTTTAATACCCTGACGTAGTGAGATATACATGGAGGAGGTTTAATATCCTGACCTAGTGAGATATACATGGAGGTTTAATATCCTGACCTAGTGAGATATACATGGAGGTTTAATACCCTGACGTAGTGAGATATACATGGAGGAGATTTAATATCCTGACCTAGTGAGAGGTACATGGAGGTTTAATATCCTGACCTAGTGAGATATACATGGAGGAGGTTTAATATCCTGACCTAGTGAGATATACATGGAGGTTTAATATCCTGACCTAGTGAGATATACATGGAGGTTTAATATCCTGACCTAGTGAGATATACATGGAGGTTTAATATCCTGACCTAGTGAGATATACATAGAGGAGGTTTAATATCCTGACCTAGTGAGATATACATGGAGGAGGTTTAATATCCTGACCTACTGAGATATACATGTAGGAGGATTAATATCCTGACCTAGTGAGATATACATGGAGGAGGTTTAATCTCCTGACCTAGTGAGATATACATGGAGGAGGTTTAATATCCTGACCTAGTGAGATATACATAGAGGTTTAATATCCTGACCTAGTGAGATATACATGGAGGAGGTTTAATATCCTGACCTAGTGAGATATACATGGAGGAGGTTTAATATCCTGACCTAGTGAGATATACATGGAGGAGGTTTAATCTCCTGACCTAGTGAGATATACATGGAGGAGGTTTAATATCCTGACCTAGTGAGAAATACATGGAGGTTTAATATCCTGACCTAGTGAGATATACATGGTGGAGGTTTAATATCCTGACCTAGTGAGATATACATGGAGGTTTAATATCCTGACCTAGTGAGATATACATGGAGGTTTAATATCCTGACCTAGTGAGATATACATGGAGGTTTAATATCCTGACCTAGTGAGATATACATGTAGGAGGATTAATATCCTGACCTAGTGAGATATACATGGAGGAGGTGTAATATCCTGACCTAGTGAGATATACATGGAGGAGGTTTAATATCCTGACCTAGTGAGATATACATGGAGGAGGTTTAATATCCTGACCTAGTGAGATATACATGGAGGAGGTTTAATATCCTGACCTAATGAGATATACATGGAGGAGGTTTAATCTCCTGACCTAGTGAGATATACATGGAGGAGGTTTAATATCCTGACCTAGTGAGAAATACATGGAGGTTTAATATCCTGACCTAGTGAGATATACATGGTGGAGGTTTAATATCCTGACCTAGTGAGATATACATGGAGGTTTAATATCCTGACGTAGTGAGATATACATGGAGGAGGTTTAATATCCTGACCTAGTGAGAAATACATGGAGGTTTAATACCCTGACCTAGTGAGATATACATGGAGGAGGTTTAATATCCTGACCTAGTGAGAAATACATGGAGGTTTAATACCCTGACGTAGTGAGATATACATGGAGGAGGTTTAATATCCTGACCTAGTGAGATATACATGGAGGAGGTTTAATATCCTGACCTAGTGAGATATACATGGTGGAGGTTTTAATATCCTGACCTAGTGAGATATACATGGTGGAGGTTTAATATCCTGACCTAGTGAGATATACATGGAGGAGGTTTAATCTCCTGACCTAGTGAGATATACATGGAGGTTTAATATCCTGACCTAGTGAGATATACATGGAGGTTTAATATCCTGACCTAGTGAGATATACATGGAGGTTTAATACCCTGACGTAGTGAGATATACATGGAGGAGGTTTAATATCCTGACCTAGTGAGATATACATGGAGGTTTAATATCCTGACCTAGTGAGATATACATGGAGGTTTAATACCCTGACGTAGTGAGATATACATGGAGGAGATTTAATATCCTGACCTAGTGAGATATACATGGAGGAGGTTTAATATCCTGACCTAGTGAGATATACATGGAGGAGGTTTAATATCCTGACCTAGTGAGATATACATGGAGGTTTAATATCCTGACCTAGTGAGATATACATGGAGGTTTAATATCCTGACCTAGTGAGATATACATGGAGGTTTAATATCCTGACCTAGTGAGATATACATGGAGGTTTAATATCCTGACCTAGTGAGATATACATGGAGGTTTAATATCCTGACCTAGTGAGATATACATGGAGGAGGTTTAATATCCTGACCTAGTGAGATATACATGGAGGTTTAATATCCTGACCTAGTGAGATATACATGGAGGTTTAATATCCTGACCTAGTGAGATATACATGGAGGTTTAATATCCTGACCTAGTGAGATATACATAGAGGAGGTTTAATATCCTGACCTAGTGAGATATACATGGAGGAGGTTTAATATCCTGACCTACTGAGATATACATGTAGGAGGATTAATATCCTGACCTAGTGAGATATACATGGAGGAGGTTTAATCTCCTGACCTAGTGAGATATACATGGAGGAGGTTTAATATCCTGACCTAGTGAGATATACATAGAGGTTTAATATCCTGACCTAGTGAGATATACATGGAGGAGGTTTAATATCCTGACCTAGTGAGATATACATGGAGGAGGTTTAATATCCTGACCTAGTGAGATATACATGGAGGAGGTTTAATCTCCTGACCTAGTGAGATATACATGGAGGAGGTTTAATATCCTGACCTAGTGAGAAATACATGGAGGTTTAATATCCTGACCTAGTGAGATATACATGGTGGAGGTTTAATATCCTGACCTAGTGAGATATACATGGAGGTTTAATATCCTGACCTAGTGAGATATACATGGAGGTTTAATATCCTGACCTAGTGAGATATACATGGAGGTTTAATATCCTGACCTAGTGAGATATACATGTAGGAGGATTAATATCCTGACCTAGTGAGATATACATGGAGGAGGTGTAATATCCTGACCTAGTGAGATATACATGGAGGAGGTTTAATATCCTGACCTAGTGAGATATACATGGAGGAGGTTTAATATCCTGACCTAGTGAGATATACATGGAGGAGGTTTAATATCCTGACCTAATGAGATATACATGGAGGAGGTTTAATCTCCTGACCTAGTGAGATATACATGGAGGAGGTTTAATATCCTGACCTAGTGAGAAATACATGGAGGTTTAATATCCTGACCTAGTGAGATATACATGGTGGAGGTTTAATATCCTGACCTAGTGAGATATACATGGAGGTTTAATATCCTGACGTAGTGAGATATACATGGAGGAGGTTTAATATCCTGACCTAGTGAGAAATACATGGAGGTTTAATACCCTGACCTAGTGAGATATACATGGAGGAGGTTTAATATCCTGACCTAGTGAGAAATACATGGAGGTTTAATACCCTGACGTAGTGAGATATACATGGAGGAGGTTTAATATCCTGACCTAGTGAGATATACATGGAGGTTTAATATCCTGACCTAGTGAGATATACATGGAGGAGGTTTAATATCCTGACCTAGTGAGATATACATGGAGGAGGTTTAATATCCTGACCTAGTGAGATATACATGGAGGTTTAATATCCTGACCTAGTGAGATATACATGGAGGTTTAATACCCTGACGTAGTGAGATATACATGGAGGAGATTTAATATCCTGACCTAGTGAGATATACATGGAGGAGGTTTAATATCCTGACCTAGTGAGATATACATGGAGGAGGTTTAATATCCTGACCTAGTGAGATATACATGGAGGAGGTTTAATACCCTGACCTAGTGAGATATACATGGAGGAGGTTTAATATACTGACCTAGTGAGATATACATGGAGGAGGTTTAATATCCTGACCTAGTGAGATATACATGGTGGAGGTTTTAATATCCTGACCTATTGAGATATACATGGAGGAGGTTTAATATCCTGACCTAGTGAGATATACATGGTGGAGGTTTAATATCCTGACCTAGTGAGATATACATGGAGGAGGTTTAATCTCCTGACCTAGTGAGATATACATGGTGGAGGTTTAATATCCTGACCTAGTGAGATATACATGGAGGAGGTTTAATCTCCTGACCTAGTGAGATATACATGGAGGTTTAATATCCTGACCTAGTGAGATATACATGGAGGTTTAATATCCTGACCTAGTGAGATATACATGGAGGTTTAATACCCTGACGTAGTGAGATATACATGGAGGAGGTTTAATATCCTGACCTAGTGAGATATACATGGAGGTTTAATATCCTGACCTAGTGAGATATACATGGAGGTTTAATACCCTGACGTAGTGAGATATACATGGAGGAGGTTTAATATCCTGACCTAGTGAGAGGTACATGGAGGTTTAATATCCTGACCTAGTGAGATATACATGGAGGAGGTTTAATATCCTGACCTAGTGAGATATACATGGAGGTTTAATATCCTGACCTAGTGAGATATACATGGAGGTTTAATATCCTGACCTAGTGAGATATACATGGAGGTTTAATATCCTGACCTAGTGAGATATACATGGAGGTTTAATATCCTGACCTAGTGAGATATACATAGAGGAGGTTTAATATCCTGACCTAGTGAGATATACATGGAGGAGGTTTAATCTCCTGACCTAGTGAGATATACATGTAGGAGGATTAATATCCTGACCTAGTGAGATATACATGGAGGAGGTTAAATATCCTGACCTAGTGAGATATACATGGAGGAGGTTTAATTTCCTGACCTAGTGAGATATACATAGAGGTTTAATATCCTGACCTAGTGAGATATACATGGAGGAGGTTTAATATCCTGACCTAGTGAGATATACATGGAGGTTTAATATCCTGACCTAGTGAGATATACATGGAGGAGGTTTAATATCCTGACCTTGTGAGAAATACATGGAGGTTTAATATCCTAACGTAGTGAGATATACATGGAGGAGGTTTTAATATCCTGACCTAGTGAGATATACATGGAGGAGGTTTAATATCCTGTCCTAATTAGATGTACATGGAGGAGGTTTAATATCCTGACCTAGTGAGATATACATGGAGGAGGTTTAATATCCTGACCTTGTGAGAAATACATGGAGGTTTAATATCCTAACGTAGTGAGATATACATGGAGGAGGTTTAATATCCTGACCTAGTGAGATATACATGGAGGTTTAATATCCTGACCTAGTGAGATATACATGGAGGTTTAATACCCTGACGTAGTGAGATATACATGGAGGAGGTTTAATATCCTGACCTAGTGAGAGGTACATGGAGGTTTAATATCCTGACCTAGTGAGATATACATGGAGGAGGTTTAATATCCTGACCTAGTGAGATATACATGGAGGTTTAATATCCTGACCTAGTGAGTTATACATGGAGGTTTAATATCCTGACCTAGTGAGATATACATGGAGGTTTAATATCCTGACCTAGTGAGATATACATAGAGGAGGTTTAATATCCTGACCTAGTGAGATATACATGGAGGAGGTTTAATCTCCTGACCTAGTGAGATATACATGTAGGAGGATTAATATCCTGACCTAGTGAGATATACATGGAGGAGGTTAAATATCCTGACCTAGTGAGATATACATGGAGGAGGTTTAATTTCCTGACCTAGTGAGATATACATAGAGGTTTAATATCCTGACCTAGTGAGATATACATGGAGGAGGTTTAATATCCTGACCTAGTGAGATATACATGGAGGTTTAATATCCTGACCTAGTGAGATATACATGGAGGTTTAATATCCTGACCTAGTGAGATATACATGGAGGTTTAATACCCTGACGTAGTGAGATATACATGGAGGAGGTTTAATATCCTGACCTAGTGAGATATACATGGAGGAGGTTTAATATCCTGACCTAATGAGATGTACAAGGAGGAGGTTTAATATCCTGACCTAGTGAGATATACATGGAGGAGGTTTAATATCCTGACCTAGTGAGAAATACATGGAGGTTTAATATCCTGACCTAGTGAGATATACATGGTGGAGGTTTAATATCCTGACCTAGTGAGATATACATGGAGGTTTAATATCCTGACCTAGTGAGATATACATGGTGGAGGTTTAATATCCTGACCTAGTGAGATATACATGGAGGTTTAATCTCCTGACCTAGTGAGATATACATGGAGGAGGTTTAATATCCTGACCTAGTGAGAAATACATGGAGGTTTAATATCCTGACCTAGTGAGATATACATGGTGGAGGTTTAATATCCTGACCTAGTGAGATATACATGGAGGTTTAATATCCTGACCTAGTGAGATATACATGGAGGTTTAATATCCTGACTTAGTGAGATATACATGTAGGAGGATTAATATCCTGACCTAGTGAGATATACATGGAGGAGGTGTAATATCCTGACCTAGTGAGATATACATGGAGGAGGTTTAATATCCTGACCTAGTGAGATATACATGGAGGAGGTTTAATATCCTGACCTAGTGAGATATACATGGAGGAGGTTTAATATCCTGACCTAATGAGATGTACATGGAGGAGGTTTAATCTCCTGACCTAATGAGATATACATGGAGGTTTAATATCCTGACCTAATGAGATGTACATGGAGGAGGTTTAATCTCCTGACCTAGTGAGATATACATGGAGGAGGTTTAATATCCTGACCTAGTGAGAAATACATGGAGGTTTAATATCCTGACCTAGTGAGATATACATGGTGGAGGTTTAATATCCTGACCTAGTGAGATATACATGGAGGTTTAATATCCTGACCTAGTGAGATATACATGGAGGTTTAATATCCTGACCTAGTGAGATATACATAGAGGTTTAATATCCTGACCTAGTGAGATATACATGGAGGAGGTTTAATATCCTGACCTAGTGAGATATACATGGAGGAGGTTTAATACCCTGACCTAGTGAGATATACATGGAGGAGGTTTAATATACTGACCTAGTGAGATATACATGGAGGAGGTTTAATATCCTGACCTAGTGAGATATACATGGTGGAGGTTTTAATATCCTGACCTATTGAGATATACATGGAGGAGGTTTAATATCCTGACCTAGTGAGATATACATGGTGGAGGTTTTAATATCCTGACCTAGTGAGATATACATGGTGGAGGTTTAACATCCTGACCTAGTGAGATATACATGGAGGAGGTTTAATCTCCTGACCTAGTGAGATATACATGGAGGTTTAATATTCTGACCTAGTGAGATATACATGGAGGTTTAATATCCTGACCTAGTGAGATATACATGGAGGTTTAATACCCTGACGTAGTGAGATATACATGGAGGAGGTTTAATATCCTGACCTAGTGAGATATACATGGAGGTTTAATATCCTGACCTAGTGAGATATACATGGAGGTTTAATACCCTGACGTAGTGAGATATACATGGAGGAGGTTTAATATCCTGACCTAGTGAGAGGTACATGGAGGTTTAATATCCTGACCTAGTGAGATATACATGGAGGAGGTTTAATATCCTGACCTAGTGAGATATACATGGTGGAGGTTTTAATATCCTGACCTATTGAGATATACATGGAGGAGGTTTAATAACCTGACCTAGTGAGATATACATGGTGGAGGTTTTAATATCCTGACCTAGTGAGATATACATGGTGGAGGTTTAACATCCTGACCTAGTGAGATATACATGGAGGAGGTTTAATCTCCTGACCTAGTGAGATATACATGGAGGTTTAATATTCTGACCTAGTGAGATATACATGGAGGTTTAATATCCTGACCTAGTGAGATATACATGGAGGTTTAATACCCTGACGTAGTGAGATATACATGGAGGAGGTTTAATATCCTGACCTAGTGAGATATACATGGAGGTTTAATACCCTGACGTAGTGAGATATACATGGAGGTTTAATACCCTGACGTAGTGAGATATACATGGAGGAGGTTTAATATCCTGACCTAGTGAGAGGTACATGGAGGTTTAATATCCTGACCTAGTGAGATATACATGGAGGAGGTTTAATATCCTGACCTAGTGAGATATACATGGAGGTTTAATATCCTGACCTAGTGAGATATACATGGAGGTTTAATATCCTGACCTAGTGAGATATACATGGAGGTTTAATATCCTGACCTAGTGAGATATACATGGAGGTTTAATATCCTGACCTAGTGAGATATACATAGAGGAGGTTTAATATCCTGACCTAGTGAGATATACATGGAGGAGGTTTAATTTCCTGACCTAGTGAGATATAAATAGAGGTTTAATATCCTGACCTAGTGAGATATACATGGAGGAGGTTTAATATCCTGACCTAGTGAGATATACATGGAGGTTTAATACCCTGACGTAGTGAGATATACATGGAGGAGGTTTAATATCCTGACCTAGTGAGATATACATGGAGGAGGTTTAATATCCTGACCTAATGAGATGTACATGGAGGAGGTTTAATATCCTGACCTAGTGAGATATACATGGAGGTTTAATCTCCTGACCTAGTGAGATATACATGGAGGAGGTTTAATATCCTGACCTAGTGAGAAATACATGGAGGTTTAATATCCTGACCTAGTGAGATATACATGGTGGAGGTTTAATATCCTGACCTAGTGAGATATACATGGAGGTTTAATATCCTGACCTAGTGAGATATACATGGAGGTTTAATATCCTGACTTAGTGAGATATACATGTAGGAGGATTAATATCCTGACCTAGTGAGATATACATGGAGGAGGTGTAATATCCTGACCTAGTGAGATATACATGGAGGAGGTTTAATATCCTGACCTAGTGAGATATACATGGAGGAGGTTTAATATCCTGACCTAGTGAGATATACATGGAGGAGGTTTAATATCCTGACCTAATGAGATGTACATGGAGGAGGTTTAATCTCCTGACCTAATGAGATGTACATGGAGGAGGTTTAATCTCCTGACCTAGTGAGATATACATGGAGGAGGTTTAATATCCTGACCTAGTGAGAAATACATGGAGGTTTAATATCCTGACCTAGTGAGATATACATGGTGGAGGTTTAATATCCTGACCTAGTGAGATATACATGGAGGTTTAATATCCTGACCTAGTGAGATATACATGGAGGTTTAATATCCTGACCTAGTGAGATATACATGTAGGAGGATTAATATCCTGACCTAGTGAGATATACATGGAGGAGGTTTAATATCCTGACCTAGTGAGATATACATGGAGGTTTAATATCCTGACCTAGTGAGATATACATGGAGGAGGTTTAATATCCTGACCTAGTGAGATATACATGGAGGAGGTTTAATACCCTGACCTAGTGAGATATACATGGAGGAGGTTTAATATACTGACCTAGTGAGATATACATGGAGGAGGTTTAATATCCTGACCTAGTGAGATATACATGGTGGAGGTTTTAATATCCTGACCTATTGAGATATACATGGAGGAGGTTTAATATCCTGACCTAGTGAGATATACATGGTGGAGGTTTTAATATCCTGACCTAGTGAGATATACATGGTGGAGGTTTAACATCCTGACCTAGTGAGATATACATGGAGGAGGTTTAATCTCCTGACCTAGTGAGATATACATGGAGGTTTAATATTCTGACCTAGTGAGATATACATGGAGGTTTAATATCCTGACCTAGTGAGATATACATGGAGGTTTAATACCCTGACGTAGTGAGATATACATGGAGGAGGTTTAATATCCTGACCTAGTGAGATATACATGGAGGTTTAATATCCTGACCTAGTGAGATATACATGGAGGTTTAATACCCTGACGTAGTGAGATATACATGGAGGAGGTTTAATCTCCTGACCTAGTGAGAGGTACATGGAGGTTTAATATCCTGACCTAGTGAGATATACATGGAGGAGGTTTAATATCCTGACCTAGTGAGATATACATGGAGGTTTAATATCCTGACCTAGTGAGATATACATGGAGGTTTAATATCCTGACCTAGTGAGATATACATGGAGGTTTAATATCCTGACCTAGTGAGATATACATGGAGGTTTAATATCCTGACCTAGTGAGATATACATAGAGGAGGTTTAATATCCTGACCTAGTGAGATATACATGGAGGAGGTTTAATATCCTGACCTAGTGAGATATACATGGAGGAGGTTTAATTTCCTGACCTAGTGAGATATACATGGAGGTTTAATATCCTGACTTAGTGAGATATACATGTAGGAGGATTAATATCCTGACCTAGTGAGATATACATGGAGGAGGTGTAATATCCTGACCTAGTGAGATATACATGGAGGAGGTTTAATATCCTGACCTAGTGAGATATACATGGAGGAGGTTTAATATCCTGACCTAGTGAGATATACATGGAGGAGGTTTAATATCCTGACCTAATGAGATGTACATGGAGGAGGTTTAATCTCCTGACCTAATGAGATGTACATGGAGGAGGTTTAATCTCCTGACCTAGTGAGATATACATGGAGGAGGTTTAATATCCTGACCTAGTGAGAAATACATGGAGGTTTAATATCCTGACCTAGTGAGATATACATGGTGGAGGTTTAATATCCTGACCTAGTGAGATATACATGGAGGTTTAATATCCTGACCTAGTGAGATATACATGGAGGTTTAATATCCTGACCTAGTGAGATATACATGTAGGAGGATTAATATCCTGACCTAGTGAGATATACATGGAGGAGGTTTAATATCCTGACCTAGTGAGATATACATGGAGGTTTAATATCCTGACCTAGTGAGATATACATAGAGGTTTAATATCCTGACCTAGTGAGATATACATGGAGGAGGTTTAATATCCTGACCTAGTGAGATATACATGGAGGAGGTTTAATACCCTGACCTAGTGAGATATACATGGAGGAGGTTTAATATACTGACCTAGTGAGATATACATGGAGGAGGTTTAATATCCTGACCTAGTGAGATATACATGGTGGAGGTTTTAATATCCTGACCTATTGAGATATACATGGAGGAGGTTTAATATCCTGACCTAGTGAGATATACATGGTGGAGGTTTTAATATCCTGACCTAGTGAGATATACATGGTGGAGGTTTAACATCCTGACCTAGTGAGATATACATGGAGGAGGTTTAATCTCCTGACCTAGTGAGATATACATGGAGGTTTAATATTCTGACCTAGTGAGATATACATGGAGGTTTAATATCCTGACCTAGTGAGATATACATGGAGGTTTAATACCCTGACGTAGTGAGATATACATGGAGGAGGTTTAATATCCTGACCTAGTGAGATATACATGGAGGTTTAATATCCTGACCTAGTGAGATATACATGGAGGTTTAATACCCTGACGTAGTGAGATATACATGGAGGAGGTTTAATCTCCTGACCTAGTGAGAGGTACATGGAGGTTTAATATCCTGACCTAGTGAGATATACATGGAGGAGGTTTAATATCCTGACCTAGTGAGATATACATGGAGGTTTAATATCCTGACCTAGTGAGATATACATGGAGGTTTAATATCCTGACCTAGTGAGATATACATGGAGGTTTAATATCCTGACCTAGTGAGATATACATGGAGGTTTAATATCCTGACCTAGTGAGATATACATAGAGGAGGTTTAATATCCTGACCTAGTGAGATATACATGGAGGAGGTTTAATATCCTGACCTAGTGAGATATACATGGAGGAGGTTTAATTTCCTGACCTAGTGAGATATAAATAGAGGTTTAATATCCTGACGTAGTGAGATATACATGGAGGAGGTTTAATATCCTGACCTAGTGAGATATACATGGAGGTTTAATATCCTGACCTAGTGAGATATACATGGAGGTTTAATATCCTGACCTAGTGAGATATACATGGAGGTTTAATACCCTGACGTAGTGAGATATACATGGAGGAGGTTTAATATCCTGACCTAGTGAGATATACATGGAGGAGGTTTAATATCCTGACCTAATGAGATGTACATGGAGGAGGTTTAATATCCTGACCTAGTGAGATATATATGGAGGAGGTTTAATATCCTGACCTAGTGAGAAATACATGGAGGTTTAATATCCTGACCTAGTGAGATATACATGGAGGAGGTTTAATATCCTGACCTAGTGAGATATACATGGAGGAGGTTTAATTTCCTGACCTAGTGAGATAGAAATAGAGGTTTAATATCCTGACCTAGTGAGATATACATGGAGGAGGTTTAATATCCTGACCTAGTGAGATATACATGGAGGTTTAATATCCTGACCTAGTGAGATATACATGGAGGTTTAATACCCTGACGTAGTGAGATATACATGGAGGAGGTTTAATATCCTGACCTAGTGAGATATACATGGAGGAGGTTTAATATCCTGACCTAATGAGATGTACATGGAGGAGGTTTAATATCCTGACCTAGTGAGATATACATGGAGGAGGTTTAATATCCTGACCTAGTGAGAAATACATGGAGGTTTAATATCCTGACCTAGTGAGATATACATGGTGGAGGTTTAATATCCTGACCTAGTGAGATATACATGGAGGTTTAATATCCTGACCTAGTGAGATATACATGGTGGAGGTTTAATATCCTGACCTAGTGAGATATACATGGAGGAGGTTTAATATCCTGACCTAGGGAGATATACATGGAGGAGGTTTAATATCCTGACCTAGTGAGATATACATGGAGGTTTAATATCCTGACCTAGTGAGATATACATGGAGGTTTAATATCCTGACCTAGTGAGATATACATGTAGGAGGATTAATATCCTGACCTAGTGAGATATACATGGAGGAGGTTTAATATCCTGACCTAGTGAGATATACATGGAGGAGGTTTAATATCCTGACCTAGTGAGATATACATGGAGGTTTAATATCCTGACCTAGTGAGATATACATGGAGGTTTAATACCCTGACGTAGTGAGATATACATGGAGGAGGTTTAATATCCTGACCTAGTGAGAGGTACATGGAGGTTTAATATCCTGACCTAGTGAGATATACATGGAGGTTTAATATCCTGACCTAGTGAGATATACATAGAGGAGGTTTAATATCCTGACCTAGTGAGATATACATGGAGGAGGTTTAATCTCCTGACCTAGTGAGATATACATGTAGGAGGATTAATATCCTGACCTAGTGAGATATACATGGAGGAGGTTAAATATCCTGACCTAGTGAGATATACATGGAGGAGGTTTAATATCCTGACCTAATGAGATGTACATGGAGGAGGTTTAATATCCTGACCTAGTGAGATATACATGGAGGAGGTTTAATATCCTGACCTAGTGAGAAATACATGGAGGTTTAATATCCTGACCTAGTGAGATATACATGGAGGAGGTTTAATATCCTGACCTAGTGAGATATACATGGAGGAGGTTTAATTTCCTGACCTAGTGAGATAGAAATAGAGGTTTAATATCCTGACCTAGTGAGATATACATGGAGGAGGTTTAATATCCTGACCTAGTGAGATATACATGGAGGTTTAATATCCTGACCTAGTGAGATATACATGGAGGTTTAATATCCTGACCTAGTGAGATATACATGGAGGTTTAATACCCTGACGTAGTGAGATATACATGGAGGAGGTTTAACATCCTGACCTAGTGAGATATACATGGAGGAGGTTTAATATCCTGACCTAATGAGATGTACATGGAGGAGGTTTAATATCCTGACCTAGTGAGATATACATGGAGGAGGTTTAATATCCTGACCTAGTGAGAAATACATGGAGGTTTAATATCCTGACCTAGTGAGATATACATGGTGGAGGTTTAATATCCTGACCTAGTGAGATATACATGGAGGTTTAATATCCTGACCTAGTGAGATATACATGGTGGAGGTTTAATATCCTGACCTAGTGAGATATACATGGAGGAGGTTTAATATCCTGACCTAGGGAGATATACATGGAGGAGGTTTAATATCCTGACCTAGTGAGATATACATTGAGGTTTAATATCCTGACCTAGTGAGATATACATGGAGGTTTAATATCCTGACCTAGTGAGATATACATGTAGGAGGATTAATATCCTGACCTAGTGAGATATACATGGAGGAGGTTTAATATCCTGACCTAGTGAGATATACATGGAGGAGGTTTAATATCCTGACCTAGTGAGATATACATGGAGGTTTAATATCCTGAACTAGTGAGATATACATGGAGGTTTAATACCCTGACGTAGTGAGATATACATGGAGGAGGTTTAATATCCTGACCTAGTGAGAGGTACATGGAGGTTTAATATCCTGACCTAGTGAGATATACATGGAGGTTTAATATCCTGACCTAGTGAGATATACATAGAGGAGGTTTAATATCCTGACCTAGTGAGATATACATGGAGGAGGTTTAATCTCCTGACCTAGTGAGATATACATGTAGGAGGATTAATATCCTGACCTAGTGAGATATACATGGAGGAGGTTAAATATCCTGACCTAGTGAGATATACACGGAGGAGGTTTAATTTCCTGACCTAGTGAGATATACATAGAGGTTTAATATCCTGACCTAGTGAGATATACATGGAGGTTTAATATCCTGACCTAGTGAGATATACATGGAGGTTTAATACCCTGACGTAGTGAGATATACATGGAGGAGGTTTAATATCCTGACCTAGTGAGATATACATGGAGGAGGTTTAATATCCTGACCTAATGAGATGTACATGGAGGAGGTTTAATATCCTGACCTAGTGAGATATACATGGAGGAGGTTTAATATCCTGACCTAGTGAGAAATACATGGAGGTTTAATATCCTGACCTAGTGAGATATATATGGTGGAGGTTTAATATCCTGACCTAGTGAGATATACATGGAGGTTTAATATCCTGACCTAGTGAGATATACATGGTGGAGGTTTAATATCCTGACCTAGTGAGATATACATGGAGGTTTAATCTCCTGACCTAGTGAGATATACATGGAGGAGGTTTAATATCCTGACCTAGTGAGAAATACATGGAGGTTTAATATCCTGACCTAGTGAGATATACATGGTGGAGGTTTAATATCCTGACCTAGTGAGATATACATGGAGGTTTAATATCCTGACCTAGTGAGATATACATGGAGGTTTAATATCCTGACTTAGTGAGATATACATGTAGGAGGATTAATATCCTGACCTAGTGAGATATACATGGAGGAGGTGTAATATCCTGACCTAGTGAGATATACATGGAGGAGGTTTAATATCCTGACCTAGTGAGATATACATGGAGGAGGTTTAATATCCTGACCTAGTGAGATATACATGGAGGAGGTTTAATATCCTGACCTAATGAGATGTACATGGAGGAGGTTTAATCTCCTGACCTAATGAGATGTACATGGAGGAGGTTTAATCTCCTGACCTAATGAGATGTACATGGAGGAGGTTTAATCTCCTGACCTAGTGAGATATACATGGAGGAGGTTTAATCTCCTGACCTAGTGAGATATACATGGAGGAGGTTTAATATCCTGACCTAGTGAGATATACATGGAGGAGGTTTAATATCCTGACCTAATGAGATGTACATGGAGGAGGTTTAATCTCCTGACCTAGTGAGATATACATGGAGGAGGTTTAATATCCTGACCTAGTGAGAAATACATGGAGGTTTAATATCCTGACCTAGTGAGATATACATGGTGGAGGTTTAATATCCTGACCTAGTGAGATATACATGGAGGTTTAATATCCTGACCTAGTGAGATATACATGGAGGTTTAATATCCTGACCTAGTGAGATATACATGTAGGAGGATTAATATCCTGACCTAGTGAGATATACATGGAGGAGGTTTAATATCCTGACCTAGTGAGATATACATGGAGGAGGTTTAATATCCTGACCTAGTGAGATATACATGGAGGAGGTTTAATACCCTGACCTAGTGAGATATACATGGAGGAGGTTTAATATACTGACCTAGTGAGATATACATGGAGGAGGTTTAATATCCTGACCTAGTGAGATATACATGGAGGAGGTTTAATATCCTGACCTAGTGAGATATACATGGTGGAGGTTTTAATATCCTGACCTATTGAGATATACATGGAGGAGGTTTAATATCCTGACCTAGTGAGATATACATGGTGGAGGTTTTAATATCCTGACCTAGTGAGATATACATGGTGGAGGTTTAACATCCTGACCTAGTGAGATATACATGGAGGAGGTTTAATCTCCTGACCTAGTGAGATATACATGGAGGTTTAATATCCTGACCTAGTGAGATATACATGGAGGTTTAATACCCTGACGTAGTGAGATATACATGGAGGAGGTTTAATATCCTGACCTAGTGAGATATACATGGAGGTTTAATATCCTGACCTAGTGAGATATACATGGAGGTTTAATACCCTGACGTAGTGAGATATACATGGAGGAGGTTTAATATCCTGACCTAGTGAGAGGTACATGGAGGTTTAATATCCTGACCTAGTGAGATATACATGGAGGAGGTTTAATATCCTGACCTAGTGAGATATACATGGAGGTTTAATATCCTGACCTAGTGAGATATACATGGAGGTTTAATATCCTGACCTAGTGAGATATACATGGAGGTTTAATATCCTGACCTAGTGAGATATACATGGAGGTTTAATATCCTGACCTAGTGAGATATACATAGAGGAGGTTTAATATCCTGACCTAGTGAGATATACATGGAGGAGGTTTAATATCCTGACCTAGTGAGATATACATGGAGGAGGTTTAATTTCCTGACCTAGTGAGATATAAATAGAGGTTTAATATCCTGACCTAGTGAGATATACATGGAGGAGGTTTAATATCCTGACCTAGTGAGATATACATGGAGGTTTAATATCCTGACCTAGTGAGATATACATGGAGGTTTAATATCCAGACCTAGTGAGATATACATGGAGGTTTAATACCCTGACGTAGTGAGATATACATGGAGGAGGTTTAATATCCTGACCTAGTGAGATATACATAGGAGGAGGTTTAATATCCTGACCTAATGAGATGTACATGGAGGAGGTTTAATATCCTGACCTAGTGAGATATACATGGAGGAGGTTTAATATCCTGACCTAGTGAGATATACATGGAGGAGGTTTAATTTCCTGACCTAGTGAGATAGAAATAGAGGTTTAATATCCTGACCTAGTGAGATATACATGGAGGAGGTTTAATATCCTGACCTAGTGAGATATACATGGAGGAGGTTTAATTTCCTGACCTAGTGAGATAGAAATAGAGGTTTAATATCCTGACCTAGTGAGAAATACATGGAGGTTTAATATCCTGACCTAGTGAGATATACATGGAGGAGGTTTAATATCCTGACCTAGTGAGATATACATGGAGGAGGTTTAATTTCCTGACCTAGTGAGATAGAAATAGAGGTTTAATATCCTGACCTAGTGAGATATACATGGAGGTTTAATACCCTGACGTAGTGAGATATACATGGAGGAGGTTTAATATCCTGACCTAGTGAGATATACATGGAGGAGGTTTAATATCCTGACCTAATGAGATGTACATGGAGGAGGTTTAATATCCTGACCTAGTGAGATATACATGGAGGAGGTTTAATATCCTGACCTAGTGAGAAATACATGGAGGTTTAATATCCTGACCTAGTGAGATATACATGGTGGAGGTTTAATATCCTGACCTAGTGAGATATACATGGAGGTTTAATATCCTGACCTAGTGAGATATACATGGTGGAGGTTTAATATCCTGACCTAGTGAGATATACATGGAGGTTTAATATCCTGACCTAGTGAGATATACATGGAGGAGGTTTAATATCCTGATTAGGGAGATATACATGGAGGAGGTTTAATATCCTGACCTAGTGAGATATACATGGAGGTTTAATATCCTGACCTAGTGAGATATACATGGAGGTTTAATATCCTGACCTAGTGAGATATACATGTAGGAGGATTAATATCCTGACCTAGTGAGATATACATGGAGGAGGTTTAATATCCTGACCTAGTGAGATATACATGGAGGAGGTTTAATATCCTGACGTAGTGAGATATACATGGAGGTTTAATATCCTGACCTAGTGAGATATACATGGAGGAGGTTTAATATCCTGACCTAGTGAGATATACATGGTGGAGGTTTTAATATCCTGACCTATTGAGATATACATGGAGGAGGTTTTAATATCCTTACCTAGTGAGATATACATGGAGGAGGTTTAATATCCTGACCTACTGAGATATACATGTAGGAGGATTAATATCCTGACCTAGTGAGATATACATGGAGGAGGTTTAATCTCTTGACCTAGTGAGATATACATGTAGGAGGATTAATATCCTGACCTAGTGAGATATACATGGAGGAGGTTAAATATCCTGACCTAGTGAGATATACATGGAGGAGGTTTAATATCCTGACCTAGTGAGATATACATGGAGGAGGTTTAATATCCTGACCTAGTGAGATATACATGGAGGTTTAATATCCTGACCTAGTGAGATATACATGGAGGTTTAATATCCTGACCTAGTGAGATATACATGGAGGAGGTTTAATATCCTGACCTAGTGAGATATACATGGAGGAGGTTTAATATCCTGACCTAGTGAGATATACATGGAGGAGGTTTAATATCCTGACCTAGTGAGATATACATGGAGGAGGTTTAATACCCTGACCTAGTGAGATATACATGGAGGAGGTTTAATATACTGACCTAGTGAGATATACATGGAGGAGGTTTAATATCCTGACCTAGTGAGATATACATGGTGGAGGTTTTAATATCCTGACCTATTGAGATATACATGGAGGAGGTTTAATATCCTGACCTAGTGAGATATACATGGTGGAGGTTTAATATCCTAACCTAGTGAGATATACATGGAGGAGGTTTAATCTCCTGACCTAGTGAGATATACATGGTGGAGGTTTAATATCCTGACCTAGTGAGATATACATGGAGGAGGTTTAATCTCCTGACCTAGTGAGATATACATGGAGGTTTAATATCCTGACCTAGTGAGATATACAT
>NC_143045.1:43990000-44062500 GCF_057628025.1 Oncorhynchus mykiss | reverse complement strand
GAGTGAGATGGAGGAAGAGTGAGATGGAGGAAGGGCGAGATGAGGGAGGAAGAGCGAGATGGGTAAGGGCGAGATGAGGGAGGAAGAGTGAGATGGAGGAAGGGCGAGATGAGGGAGGATGAGTGAGATAGAGGAAGAGTGAGATGGAGTAAGGGCGAGATGAGGGAGAAAGAGCGAGATGGAGGAAGAGCGAGATGGAGGAAGAGCGAGATGGAGGAAGAGCGAGATGGAGGAAGAGCGAGATGAGGGAGGACGAGATGAGGGAGGACGAGATGAGGGAGGAAGAGCGAGATGAGGGAGGAAGAGCGATATGGAGGAACGGCGAGATGAGGGAGGAAGAGCGAGATGGAGGAAGAGTAAGATGGAGGAAGAGTGAGATGAGGGAGGAAGAGCGAGATTAGGGAGGAAGAGCGAGATTAGGGAGGAAGAGTGAGGTGGAGGAAGGGCGAGATGAGGGAGGAAGAGCGAGATGAGGAAGGAAGAGCGATAGGGAGGAAGAGCGAGAAGAGGGAGGAAGAGCGAGATGGAGGAAGAGCGAGATGAGGGAGAAAGAGCGAGATGGAGGAAGAGCGAGTTGAGGGAGGAAGAGCGATATGGAGGAAGGGCGAGATGAGGGAGGAAGAGCGAGATGGAGGAAGGACGAGATGGAGGAAGAGCGAGATGGAGGAAGGACGAGATGGAGGAAGAGCGAGATGAGGGAGGAAGAAATTGAGGAGAATAAATAAAGAAGTGAGAAGTAAGAGAGAAAGGGAACATTTATTTATTTAATGAAGAAGGAAGTAAGAGAGAAAGAAAGAGACGAAGAGGTAAGAGAGTCAAAAGGCTGCTAAAATTACAAAGAAACAACCATAAATCTCTGTGGATAATTAACATATTAATAATCTCAGACTCCATAATAAAGAAACCAAATTAGACAGTCAGAGTAGAAACAGATTGGAACCGAGACCACGAGGGTATGAAACACACACACACACACACACACACACATACACACATACACACATACACACATACACACACACACACACACACACACACAGGCGATTGGAAGGAGCCTCTTCTCATGCATTGCAGCCCACCTTGAGTGACGTTAGTAATTAAGAAGGGCTTTTAATTAGAATGGGGAGCAGGGATGGGGAGGGGAGGGTGTGTGGTGGGATGGGGAAGGGTGTGTGGTGGGATGGGGAAGGTGTGTGGTGGGATGGGGAAGGTGTGTGGTGGGCTGGGGAGAGTGTGTGGTGGGCCGGGGAGAGTGTGTGGTGGGCTGGGGAGGGTGTGTGGTGGGATGGGGAAGGTGTGTGGTGGGATGGGGAGGGGAGGGTGTGTGGTGGGCTGGGGAGGGTGTTGGCTGGGATAGGGAGGGTGTGTGTGGTGGGCTGGGGAGGGTGTTTGTGGTGGGCTGGGGAGGGTGTGGGCTGGCATGGGGAGGGTGTGTGTGGTGGGCTGGGTAGGGTGTGTGTTGGGATGGGGAGGGAGTGGGATGGGGAGGGGAGGGTGTGTGGTGGGATGGGGAAGGGTGTGTGGTGGGATGGGGAGGGTGTGGGCTGGGATGGGGAGGGTGTGTGTGGTGGGCTGGGTAGGGTGTGTGGTGGGATGGGGAGGGAGTGGGATGGGGAGGGGAGGGTGTGTGGTGGGATGGGGAAGGGTGTGTGGTGGGATGGGGAGGGTGTGTGGTGGGATGGGGAGGGTGTGTGGTGGGATGGGGAGGGTGTGTGGTGGGATGGGGGAGGGTGTGTGGTGGGATGGGGAAGGTGTGTGGTGGGATGGGGGAGGGTGTGTGGTGGGATGGGGAAGGTGTGTGGTGGGATGGGGAGGGGAGGGTTTGTGGTGGGATGGGGAGGGGAGGGTTTGTGGTGGGCTGGGGAGGGTGTGTGGTGGGATTGGGAGGGGAGGGTGTGTGGTGGGGAGGGGAGGGTGTGTGGTGTGGTGGGCTGGGGAGGGTGTGTGGTGGGAAGGGAAGGGTGTGTGGTGGGATAGGGAAGGGTGTGTGGTGGGATAGGGAAGGGTGTGTGGTGGGATGGGGAAGGTGTGTGGTGGGAGGGAAGGGTGTGTGGTGGGCTGGGGAGAGTGTGTGGTGGGCTGGGGAGGGTGTGTGGTGGGATTGGGAGGGTGTGTGGTGGGATGGGGAAGGTGTGTGGTGGGATGGGGAGGGTGTGTGGTGGGATGGGAGGGGAGGGTGTGTGGTGGGATGGGGAAGGTGTGTGGTGGGATGGGGAGGGTGTGTGTGGTGGGATGGGGAGGGTGTGTGTGGTGGGATGGGGAGGGTGTGTGTGGTGGGATGGGGAGGGTGTGTGTGGTGGGATGGGGAGGGTGTGTGTAGTGGGATGGGGAAGGTGTGTGGTGGGATGGGGAGGGAGTGGGATGGGGAGGGGAGGGTGTGTGGTGGGATGGGGAGGGTGTGTGTGGCTGTGTCTCGAGTGTTTGTTTGTCTCTTACCAGTTTGATTAAGCTCGTTAGTTGTTATTGCAGAGACACCCTTCCCTTCCCCACAGTCATGTTTTATTAAATAACTAACTAGCTAAGCAATGGGAGCATAACAAAACAACACTCAGCACGTGTCCCAAATCGAACCCTATCCCTACATAGTGCTCTACTTCTGAACCAGAGCCCCGAGGACCAGGTACAAAGCTGTGACCTACATCGGGAATTGGGGCGCAAGAGGAGGATAACTAACTACCTCTCAGCAATGAGTCACCCACGTTTGGGTAGGTTGAGATTAGATAGACAGGCTAACTACCTCTCAGCAATGAGTCACCCACGTTTAGGTAGGTAGAGATTAGATAGACAGGCTAACTACCTCTCAGCAATGAGTCACCCACATTTGGGTAGGTAGAGATTAGATAGACAGGCTAACTACCTCTCAGCAATGAGTCACCCACGTTTAGGTAGGTAGAGATTAGATAGACAGGCTAACTACCTCTCAGCAATGAGTCACCCACATTTGGGTAGGTAGAGATTAGATAGACAGGCAATTTTCTATTTGAGTCTAAAGTATGTTCCTATCAACTACTAAACTAAAGACATTACAGCAATTGCTAGTTAATCTGGTGCACCCAACCAGTACTAACTAAATCAGTGGTAGCAGTTGAGCCTGGGGACCACGTTAATGGTTAGTATATTGTAGGGCAGGCTATACTACTAAAATTATATCCCAAAGGGCACCCTATTCATTTCATAGTGCACTACTGTTGACCAGGACAAATAGGGTCAGCATACTAATATGAATGAGGAGGAGAGAGGGGATGAGGAGGAGAGAGGGGATGATGAGGAGAAGAGAGGGGATGATGAGGAGAGAGGTGATGAGGAGGAGAGAGGTGACGGGGAGGAGAGAGGGGATGATGAGGAGAGAGGTGATGAGGAGGAGAGAGGTGATGAGGAGGAGAGAGGTGATGAGGAGGAGAGAGGGGACGAGGAGGAGAGAGGGGATGAGAAGGAGAGAGGGGACGGGGAGGAGAGAGGGGATGAGGAGGAGAGAGGGGACGAGGAGGAGAGGGGAAGCGGAGGAGAGAAGAGAAGAGTAGGAGAGGGGATTGGGAGGAGAGAAGAGAAGAGAAGGAGAGGGGATGTGGAGGAGAGAAGAGAAGAGAAGGAGATGGGATGGGATGGGGAGGAGAGGGGATTGGGAGGAGAGAAGAGAAGAGAAGGAGAGGGGATGTGGAGGAGAGAAGAGAAGAGAAGAGAAGGAGATGGGATGGGATGGGGAGGAGAGGGGATTGGGAGGAGAGAAGAGAAGAGAAGGAGAGGGGATGTGGAGGAGAGAAGAGAAGGAGATGGGATGGGATGGGGAGGAGAGGGGATTGTGAGGAGAGAAGAGAAGAGAAGGAGAGGGGATGTGGAGGAGAGAAGAGAAGGAGATGGGATGGGATGGGGAGGAGAGGGGATGGAGAGAAGAGAAGAGTAGGAGAGGGGATGAGGAGAGAAGCGAAGAGTAGGAGAGGGGATGGGGAGGAGAGAAGAGAAGAGTAGGAGAGGGGATGTGGAGGAGAGGGGGTGGGGAGGAGAGAAGAGAAGAGAAGATTAGGAGAGGGGGTGGGGAGAAGAGAAGAATAGGAGAGGGGATGGGGAGGAGAGAAGAGAAGAGTAGGAGAGGGGATGTGGAGGAGAGGGGGTGGGGAGGAGAGAAGAGAAGAGAAGATTAGGAGAGGGGGTCGGCAGAAGAGAAGAGAAGAATAGGAGAGGGGATGGGGAGGAGAGAAGAGAAGAGTAGGAGAGGGGATGTGGAGGAGGGGGGGGTGGGGAGGAGAGAAGAGAAGAGAAGATTAGGAGAGGGGGTGGGGAGAAGAGAAGAGAAGAATAGGAGAGGGGATGGGGAGGAGAGAAGAGAAGAGTAGGAGAGGGGATGTGGAGGAGAGGGGGTGGGGAGGAGAGAAGAGAAGAGAAGATTAGGAGAGGGGGTGGGGAGAAGAGAAGAGAAGAATAGGAGAGGGGATGGGGAGGAGAGAAGAGAAGAGTAGGAGAGGGGATGTGGAGGAGAGGGGGTGGGGTGGAGAGGAGAGAAGAGAAGAGGAGGGGATGGGGAGGAGAGGGGGTGGGGAGGAGAGAAGAGAAGAGTAGGAGAGGGGATGTGGAGGAGAGGGGATGGGGAGGAGAGAAGAGAAGAGTAGGAGAGGGGATGTGGAGGAGAGGGGGTGGGGAGGAGAGAAGAGAAGAGTAGGAGAGGGGATGGGGAGGAGAGGGGGTGGGGAGGAGAGAAGAGAAGAGTAGGAGATCCCCTCTCCTCCTCTTCATCCCCTCTCCTCCTCTTAATCCCCTCTCTCCTCCTCATCCCCTCTCCTCCTCTTCATCCCCTCTCTCCTCCTCATCCCCTCTCCTCCTCTTCATCCCCTCTCCTCCCCATCATCCCCTCTCTCCTCCTCATCCCTCTCCTCCTCTTCATGCCCTCTCCTCACCTCATCATCCCCTCTCTCCTCCCCATCCCCCATCCCCTCTCTCCTCCTCATCCTCTCTCCTCCCCATCCCCCATCCCCCATCCCCTCTCTCCTCCTCATCCTCTCTCCTCCTCATCCCCCCTCCCCTCTCTCCTCCTCATCCTCTCTCCTCCTCATCCCCATCCCCTCTCCTCCCCATCCCCATCCCCTCTCCATCCCCTCTCCTGCCCATCCCCCATCCCCTCTCCTCCCCATCCCCCATCCCCTCTCTCCTCCTCATCCCCTCTCCTCCCCATCCCCCATCCCCTCTCCTCCCCACCCCCCATCCCCTCTCTCCTCCTCATCCTCTCTCCTCTCCATCCCCCCTTCTTTCTTCTCTTCTCCAAGTGTTTTAACTAGCTGTTGGAATCCCATCATTAGCAGTGATTTTAGACTCCACTACAGACTCTCTGGATGAAATGTGTGTTGCCTAGCAACTAATGGTTGTTTCCGTGGTGACAACAATACCCCCAGCCCATTGTTTCTGTAATGGAGTAGTCGGCTCAACACGCTGTGTGGTCCACAAACACCATGGTCTCACACACACACACACACACACACACACACACACACACACACACACACACACACACACACACACACACACACACACACACACACACAAACCCACAAAGTATCCTAACCACAGTCATATGTGAAAGGATCCTGATATGAATAAGATAGATATGCTTACAATAATAATATTTATCTGTAATATCTACATACATATATAATTCATCCATCTACGCTTCTATCACTCAGTTACTGTTTATCTACTATATATACTACAGATACTGTTTATCTACTATATAAACTACAGTTACTGTTTATCTATTATATATACTACAGATACTGTTTATCTACTATATATACTACAGATACTGTTTATCTACTATATATACTACAGATACTGTTTATCTACTATATATACTACAGATACTGTTTATCTACTATATATACTACAGATACTGTTTATCTACTATATATACTACAGATACTGTTTATCTACTAAATATACTACAGATACTGTTTATCTACTATATAAACTACAGATACTGTGTATCTATTATATATACTACAGATACTGTTTATCTACTATATAAACTACAGATACTGTTTATCTATTATATATACTACAGATACTGTTTATCTATTATATATACTACAGATACTGTTTATCTACTATATATACTACAGATACTGTTTATCTATTATATATATACTATATATACTGTTTATCTACTATATATACTACAGATACTGTTTATCTACTATATAAACTACAGATACTGTTTATCTACTATATATACTACAGATACTGTTTATCTACTATATATAAACAGTATCTGTAGTATCTACTATATATACTACATGTACTGTTAATGTACTATATATACTACATGTACTGTTAATGTACTATATATACTACAGATACTGTTTATCTACTATATATACTATTTATACAGTTTATTTACTATATATACTACATTTACTGTTTATCTACTATATATATACTACATATACTACATATATACTACACACTACAGATACAGATACAGATAGAGACACTCCAGATACAGATATAGATACAAATATAGACACTACAGATACAGATATAGATACAGATATAGACACTACAGATATAGATACAGATATAGATACAGATACAGACACTACAGATATAGATACAGATATATATACAGATAGTGATAGAGACACTACAGATACAGATATATACACTACAGATACAGATACAGACATGGACACTACAGATACAGATACAGATATAGACACTACAGATACAGATACAGATACTACAGATACAGACACTACAGATACAGAAACTACATATACTACAGATACAGATGCAGATATAGACACTACAGATACAGATACTACAGATACAGATATAGACACTACAGATACAGATACTACAGATACAGATACAGATACTACAGATACAGATACTACAGATACAGATATAGACACTACAGATACAGACACTACAGATACAGATATAGACACTACAGATACAGATACTACAGATACAGATACAGATACTACAGATACAGATACTACAGATACAGATACAGATACTACAGATACAGATACAGACACTACAGATACAGATACTACAGATACAGATATAGACACTACAGATAGACACTACAGATACAGATATAGACACTACAGATATAGACACTACAGATACAGATACAGACACTACAGATACAGATAGAGACACTAAATATACAGATATAGACACTACAGATACAGATACAGACACTACAGATACAGATATATACACTACAGATACAGATACAGACACTACAGATATAGATATAGACATTACAGATACAGATATAGATACAGATATAGACAATACAGATACAGATATAGACACTACAGATACAGATATAGATACAGATATAGACACTACATATACAGATATAGACACTACAGATACAGATACAGACACTAGAGATACAGACACTACAGATACAGATATAGACAGTACAGATACAGATACAGATATAGACACTACAGATACAGATATAGACACTACAGATACACATACAGATCTAGACACTACAGATACAGATACAGACACTACAGATACAGACACTACAGATACAGATATAGACACTACAGATACAGATATAGACACTACAGATACAGATACAGATATAGACACTACAGATACAGATACAGACACTACAGATATAGACACTGCAGATATAGATACTACAGATACGGATACTACAGATACAGATACAGATATAGACACTACAGATACAGATATAGACACTACAGATACAGATACAGATATAGACACTACAGATACAGATATAGATATAGACATTACAGATACAGATACAGATATAGATACAGATATAGACAATACAGATACAGATATAGACACTACAGATACAGATATATATACAGATATAGACACTACATATACAGATATAGACACTACAGATACAGATACAGACACTAGAGATACAGACACTACAGATACAGATATAGACACTACAGATACAGATACAGATACAGATATAGACACTACAGATACAGATATAGACACTACAGATACACATACAGATCTAGACACTACAGATACAGATACAGACACTACAGATACAGACACTACAGATACAGATACAGACACTACAGATACAGATATAGACACTACAGATACAGATACAGACACTAGAGATACAGACACTACAGATACAGATATAGACAGTACAGATACAGATACAGATATAGACACTACAGATACAGATATAGACACTACAGATACACATACAGATCTAGACACTACAGATACAGATACAGACACTACAGATACAGACACTACAGATACAGATATAGACACTACAGATACAGATATAGACACTACAGATACAGATACAGATATAGACACTACAGATACAGATACAGACACTACAGATATAGACACTGCAGATATAGATACTACAGATACGGATACTACAGATACAGATACAGATATAGACACTACAGATACAGATATAGACACTACAGATACAGATACAGATATAGACACTACAGATACAGATATAGATATAGACATTACAGATACAGATACAGATATAGATACAGATATAGACAATACAGATACAGATATAGACACTACAGATACAGATATATATACAGATATAGACACTACATATACAGATATAGACACTACAGATACAGATACAGACACTAGAGATACAGACACTACAGATACAGATATAGACACTACAGATACAGATACAGATACAGATATAGACACTACAGATACAGATATAGACACTACAGATACACATACAGATCTAGACACTACAGATACAGATACAGACACTACAGATACAGACACTACAGATACAGATATAGACACTACAGATACAGATACAGATACAGATATAGACACTACAGATACAGATATAGACACTACAGATACAGATACAGATATAGACACTACAGATACAGATACAGATATAGACACTACAGATACAGATAGACACTACAGATACAGATATAGATACAGATATAGACACTACAGATACAGATATAGACACTACAGATACAGATACAGATGTAGATACAGATATAGACACTACAGATATAGATACAGATACAATTACATATATAGATATAGACACTACAGATACAGATATAGACACTACAGATACAGATATAGATACAGATACTACAGATACAGACACTACAGATACGGATACTACAGATACAGATTAGGATATAGACACTACAGATACAGATATAGACACTACAGATACAGATACAGATATATACACAAAAGATACAGATATAGACACTACAGATACAGATACAGATATAGAAACTACAGATATAGACACTACAGATATACACACTACAGATACAGACACTACAGATACAGACACTACAGATACAGATATAGACACTACAGATACAGATATAGACACTACAGATACAGATACGGATACTACAGATACAGATACATATATAGACACTACAGATACAGATATAGACACTACAGATACAGATACAGATATAGACACTACAGATACAGATACAGATATAGATACAGATATAGACAATACAGATACAGATATAGACACTACAGATACAGATATAGATACAGATATAGACACTACATATACAGATATAGACACTACAGATACAGATACAGACACTAGAGATACAGACACTACAGATACAGATATAGACACTACAGATACAGATACAGATACAGATATAGACACTACAGATACAGATATAGACACTACAGATACACATACAGATCTAGACACTACAGATACAGATACAGACACTACAGATACAGACACTACAGATACAGATATAGACACTACAGATACAGACACAGATACTACAGATACAGATACAGACACTACAGATACAGATACTACAGATACAGATATAGACACTACAGATAGACACTACAGATACAGATATAGACACTACAGATATAGACACTACAGATACAGATACAGACACTACAGATACAGATAGAGACACTAAATATACAGATATAGACACTACAGATACAGATACAGATACAGACACTACAGATACAGATATATACACTACAGATACAGATACAGACACTACAGATACAGATATAGACACTACAGATACAGATACAGATACAGATATAGACACTACAGATACAGATACAGACACTACAGATACAGATACAGATACAGACACTACAGATACAGATACAGATATACACACTACAGATACAGACACTAGAGATACAGATACTACAGATACAGATACTACAGATACAGATACAGACACTACAGATACAGACACTACAGATACAGACACTACAGATACAGATATAGACACTACAGATACAGATATAGACACTACAGATACAGATACAGATATAGACACTACAGATACAGATATAGATATAGACATTACAGATACAGATACAGATATAGATACAGATATAGACAATACAGATACAGATATAGACACTACAGATACAGATATAGATACAGATATAGACACTACATATACAGATATAGACACTACAGATACAGATACAGACACTAGAGATACAGACACTACAGATACAGATATAGACACTACAGATACAGATACAGATATAGACACTACAGATACAGATATAGACACTACAGATACACATACAGATCTAGACACTACAGATACAGACACTACAGATACAGATATAGACACTACAGATACAGATATAGACACTACAGATACAGATACAGATATAGACACTACAGATACAGATACAGATGTAGATACAGATATAGACACTGCAGATATAGATACAGATACAATTACATATATAGATATAGACACTACAGATACAGATATAGACACTACAGATACAGATATAGATACAGATACTACAGATACAGACACTACAGATACGGATACTACAGATACAGATTAGGATATAGACACTACAGATACAGATATAGACACTACAGATACAGATACAGATATAGACACTAAAGATACAGATATAGACACTACAGATATACACACTACAGATACAGACACTACAGATACAGACACTACAGATACAGATATAGACACTACAGATACAGATATAGACACTACAGATACAGATACGGATACTACAGATACAGATACAGATATAGACACTACAGATACAGATATAGACACTACAGATACAGATACAGATATAGACACTACAGATACAGATATAGATATAGACATTACAGATACAGATACAGATATAGATACAGATATAGACAATACAGATACAGATATAGACACTACAGATACAGATATAGATACAGATATAGACACTACATATACAGATATAGACACTACAGATACAGACACTAGAGATACAGACACTACAGATACAGATATAGACACTACAGATACAGATACAGATACAGATATAGACACTACAGATACAGATATAGACACTACAGATACACATACAGATCTAGACACTACAGATACAGATACAGACACTACAGATACAGACACTACAGATACAGATATAGACACTACAGATACAGACACAGATACTACAGATACAGATACAGACACTACAGATACAGATACTACAGATACAGATATAGACACTACAGATAGACACTACAGATACAGATATAGACACTACAGATATAGACACTACAGATACAGATACAGACACTACAGATACAGATAGAGACACTAAATATACAGATATAGACACTACAGATACAGATACAGATACAGACACTACAGATACAGATATATACACTACAGATACAGATACAGACACTACAGATACAGATATAGACACTACAGATACAGATACAGATACAGATATAGACACTACAGATACAGATACAGACACTACAGATACAGATACAGATACAGACACTACAGATACAGATACAGATATACACACTACAGATACAGACACTAGAGATACAGATACTACAGATACAGATACTACAGATACAGATACAGACACTACAGATACAGACACTACAGATACAGACACTACAGATACAGATATAGACACTACAGATACAGATATAGACACTACAGATACAGATACAGATATAGACACTACAGATACAGATATAGATATAGACATTACAGATACAGATACAGATATAGATACAGATATAGACAATACAGATACAGATATAGACACTACAGATACAGATATAGATACAGATATAGACACTACATATACAGATATAGACACTACAGATACAGATACAGACACTAGAGATACAGACACTACAGATACAGATATAGACACTACAGATACAGATACAGATATAGACACTACAGATACAGATATAGACACTACAGATACACATACAGATCTAGACACTACAGATACAGACACTACAGATACAGATATAGACACTACAGATACAGATATAGACACTACAGATACAGATACAGATATAGACACTACAGATACAGATACAGATGTAGATACAGATATAGACACTGCAGATATAGATACAGATACAATTACATATATAGATATAGACACTACAGATACAGATATAGACACTACAGATACAGATATAGATACAGATACTACAGATACAGACACTACAGATACGGATACTACAGATACAGATTAGGATATAGACACTACAGATACAGATATAGACACTACAGATACAGATACAGATATAGACACTAAAGATACAGATATAGACACTACAGATACAGATACAGATATAGAAACTACAGATATAGACACTACAGATATACACACTACAGATACAGACACTACAGATACAGACACTACAGATACAGATATAGACACTACAGATACAGATATAGACACTACAGATACAGATACGGATACTACAGATACAGATACAGATATAGACACTACAGATACAGATATAGACACTACAGATACAGATACAGATATAGACACTACAGATACAGATATAGATATAGACATTACAGATACAGATACAGATATAGATACAGATATAGACAATACAGATACAGATATAGACACTACAGATACAGATATAGATACAGATATAGACACTACATATACAGATATAGACACTACAGATACAGACACTAGAGATACAGACACTACAGATACAGATATAGACACTACAGATACAGATACAGATACAGATATAGACACTACAGATACAGATATAGACACTACAGATACACATACAGATCTAGACACTACAGATACAGATACAGACACTACAGATACAGACACTACAGATACAGATATAGACACTACAGATACAGACACAGATACTACAGATACAGATACAGACACTACAGATACAGATACTACAGATACAGATATAGACACTACAGATATAGACACTACAGATACAGATACAGATACAGACACTACAGATACAGATAGAGACACTAAATATACAGATATAGACACTACAGATACAGATACAGATACAGACACTACAGATACAGATATAGACACTACAGATACAGATACAGATACAGACACTACAGATACAGATATATACACTACAGATACAGATACAGACACTACAGATACAGATATAGACACTACAGATACAGATACAGATACAGATATAGACACTACAGATACAGATACAGACACTACAGATACAGATACAGATACAGACACTACAGATACAGATACAGATATACACACTACAGATACAGACACTAGAGATACAGATACTACAGATACAGATACTACAGATACAGATACAGACACTACAGATACAGACACTACAGATACAGACACTACAGATACAGATATAGACACTACAGATACAGATATAGACACTACAGATACAGATACAGATATAGACACTACAGATACAGATATAGATATAGACATTACAGATACAGATACAGATATAGATACAGATATAGACAATACAGATACAGATATAGACACTACAGATACAGATATAGATACAGATATAGACACTACATATACAGATATAGACACTACAGATACAGATACAGACACTAGAGATACAGACACTACAGATACAGATATAGACACTACAGATACAGATACAGATATAGACACTACAGATACAGATATAGACACTACAGATACACATACAGATCTAGACACTACAGATACAGATACAGACACTACAGATACAGACACTACAGATACAGATATAGACACTACAGATACAGATATAGACACTACAGATACAGATACAGATATAGACACTACAGATACAGATACAGACACTACAGATACAGACACTACAGATACAGATATAGACACTACAGATACAGATATAGACACTACAGATACAGATACAGATATAGACACTACAGATACAGATACAGATGTAGATACAGATATAGACACTGCAGATATAGATACAGATACAATTACATATATAGATATAGACACTACAGATACAGATATAGACACTACAGATACAGATACTACAGATACAGACACTACAGATGCGGATACTACAGATACAGATTAGGATATAGACACTACAGATACAGATATAGACACTACAGATACAGATACAGATATAGACACTAAAGATACAGATATAGACACTACAGATACAGATACAGATATAGAAACTACAGATATAGACACTACAGATATACACACTACAGATACAGACACTACAGATACAGACACTACAGATACAGATATAGACACTACAGATACAGATATAGACACTACAGATACAGATACGGATACTACAGATACAGATACAGATATAGACACTACAGATACAGATATAGACACTACAGATACAGATACAGATATAGACACTACAGATACAGATATAGATATAGACATTACAGATACAGATACAGATATAGATACAGATATAGACAATACAGATACAGATATAGACACTACAGATACAGATATAGATACAGATATAGACACTACATATACAGATATAGACACTACAGATACAGACACTAGAGATACAGACACTACAGATACAGATATAGACACTACAGATACAGACACAGATACAGATATAGACACTACAGATACAGATATAGACACTACAGATACACATACAGATCTAGACACTACAGATACAGATACAGACACTACAGATACAGACACTACAGATACAGATATAGACACTACAGATACAGACACAGATACTACAGATACAGATACAGACACTACAGATACAGATACTACAGATACAGATATAGACACTACAGATAGACACTACAGATACAGATATAGACACTACAGATATAGACACTACAGATACAGATACAGATACAGACACTACAGATACAGATAGAGACACTAAATATACAGATATAGACACTACAGATACAGATACAGATACAGACACTACAGATACAGATATATACACTACAGATACAGATACAGACACTACAGATACAGATATAGACACTACAGATACAGATACAGATACAGATATAGACACTACAGATACAGATACAGACACTACAGATACAGATACAGATACAGACACTACAGATACAGATACAGATATACACACTACAGATACAGACACTAGAGATACAGATACTACAGATACAGATACTACAGATACAGATACAGACACTACAGATACAGACACTACAGATACAGACACTACAGATACAGATATAGACACTACAGATACAGATATAGACACTACAGATACAGATACAGATATAGACACTACAGATACAGATATAGATATAGACATTACAGATACAGATACAGATATAGATACAGATATAGACAATACAGATACAGATATAGACACTACAGATACAGATATAGATACAGATATAGACACTACATATACAGATATAGACACTACAGATACAGATACAGACACTAGAGATACAGACACTACAGATACAGATATAGACACTACAGATACAGATACAGATATAGACACTACAGATACAGATATAGACACTACAGATACACATACAGATCTAGACACTACAGATACAGATACAGACACTACAGATACAGACACTACAGATACAGATATAGACACTACAGATACAGATATAGACACTACAGATACAGATACAGATATAGACACTACAGATACAGATACAGACACTACAGATATAGACACTGCAGATATAGATACTACAGATACGGATACTACAGATACAGATACAGATATAGACACTACAGATACAGATATAGACACTACAGATACAGATACAGATATAGACACTACAGATACAGATATAGATATAGACATTACAGATACAGATACAGATATAGATACAGATATAGACAATACAGATACAGATATAGACACTACAGATACAGATATAGATACAGATATAGACACTACATATACATATATAGACACTACAGATACAGATACAGCCACTAGAGATACAGACACTACAGATACAGATATAGACACTACAGATACACATACAGATACAGATATAGACACTACAGATACAGATATAGACACTACAGATACACATACAGATCTAGACACTACAGATACAGATACAGACACTACAGATACAGACACTACAGATACAGATATAGACACTACAGATACAGATACAGATACAGATATAGACACTACAGATACAGATATAGACACTACAGATACAGATATAGACACTACAGATACAGATACAGATATAGACACTACAGATACAGATAGACACTACAGATACAGATATAGATACAGATATAGACACTACAGATACAGATATAGACACTACAGATACAGATACAGATGTAGATACAGATATAGACACTACAGATATAGATACAGATACAATTACATATATAGATATAGACACTACAGATACAGATATAGACACTACAGATACAGATATAGATACAGATACTACAGATACAGACACTACAGATACGGATACTACAGATACAGATTAGGATATAGACACTACAGATACAGATATAGACACTACAGATACAGATACAGATATAGACACTAAAGATACAGATATAGACACTACAGATACAGATACAGATATAGAAACTACAGATATAGACACTACAGATATACACACTACAGATACAGACACTACAGATACAGACACTACAGATACAGATATAGACACTACAGATACAGATATAGACACTACAGAGACAGATATAGATATAGACACTACAGATACAGATATAGATATAGACACTACAGATAGACACTACAGATACAAATATAGACACTACAGATACAGATACAGACACTACAGATATAGACACTGCAGATATAGATACTACAGATACAGACACTACAGATACAGATATAACCACTACAGATACAGATACAGATATAGACACTACAGATACAGATATAGATATAGACACTACAGATACAGATATAGACACTACAGATACAGATATAGACACTACAGATACAGATACAGATACAGACACTACAGATATAGACACTACAGATACAGATACAGATATAGATACAGATATTGACACTACAGATACAGACACTACAGATACAGATATAGACACTACAGATACAGATATAGACACTACAGATACAGATATAGATATAGACACTACAGATACACATACAGATACAGACACTACAGATATAGACACTACAGATACAGATATAGACACTACAGATACAGATATAGACACTGCAGATATAGACACTACAGATACAGACACTACAGATACAGACACTACAGATGCAGATACAGGCACAGACACTACAGATACAGACACTACAGATACAGACACTACAGATATAGATACAGATACAGACACTACAGATACTACAGATACAGATACAGACACTACAGATACAGACACTACAGATACAGACAATACAGATACGGATACTACAGATACAGATATAGACACTACAGATACAGATATAGACACTACAGATAGAGACACTACAGATACAGACACTACAGATACAGATACAGACACTACAGATACAGATATAGACACTACAGATACAGATACAGATGTAGATACAGATATAGACACTACAGATATAGATACAGATACAATTACATATGTAGATATAGACACTACAGATACAGATATAGACACTACAGATACAGATATAGATACAGATACTACAGATACAGACACTACAGATACGGATACTACAGATACAGATTAGGATATAGACACTACAGATACAGATATAGACACTACAGATACAGATACAGATATAGACACTAAAGATACAGATATAGACACTACAGATACAGATACAGATATAGAAACTACAGATATAGACACTACAGATATACACACTACAGATACAGACACTACAGATACAGACACTACAGATACAGATATAGACACTACAGATACAGATATAGACACTACAGATACAGATATAGACACTACAGAAACAGATATAGATATAGACACTACAGATACAGATATAGATATAGACACTACAGATAGACACTACAGATACAGATATAGACACTACAGATACAGATACAGACACTACAGATATAGACACTGCAGATATAGATACTACAGATACAGACACTACAGATACAGATACAGATATAGATACAGATATTGACACTACAGATACAGACACTACAGATACAGATATAGACACTACAGATACAGATATAGACACTACAGAAACAGATATAGATATAGACACTACAGATACAGATATAGATATAGACACTACAGATAGACACTACAGATACAGATATAGACACTACAGATACAGATACAGACACTACAGATATAGACACTGCAGATATAGATACTACAGATACAGACACTACAGATACAGATATAACCACTACAGATACAGATACAGATATAGACACTACAGATACAGATATAGATATAGACACTACAGATACAGATATAGACACTACAGATACAGATATAGACACTACAGATACAGATACAGACACTACAGATATAGACACTACAGATACAGATACAGATATAGATACAGATATTGACACTACAGATACAGACACTACAGATACAGATATAGACACTACAGATACAGACATAGACACTACAGATACAGATATAGATATAGACACTACAGATACACATACAGATACAGACACTACAGATATAGACACTACAGATACAGATATAGACACTGCAGATATAGACACTACAGATACAGATACAGACACTACAGATACAGACACTACAGATGCAGATACAGGCACAGACACTACAGATACAGACACTACAGATACAGACACTACAGATACAGATACAGATAAAGACACTACAGATACTACAGATACAGATACAGACACTACAGATACAGACACTACAGAAACAGATACAGACACTACAGATACAGACAATACAGATACAGATACTACAGATACAGATACAGATACTACAGATACAGATATAGATATAGACACTACAGATACAGATGTAGATATAGACACTACATATACAGATATATATATAGACACTACAGATACAGATATATACACTACAGATACAGATATAGACACTACAGATACAGATACAGACACTACAGATACAGATACAGACACTACAGATACAGATACAGACACTAAAGACACCTCCGGCAAACTGCTATGTAAATGCCTGTGTGTGTGTGTGAGGTTTGGTGTGTGATCACATGTTGACCAGTAGATGGCAGCGTAGCCATTCTGTTGAATTGTAGAATTGTTAATCTTCTCCCACTGCAGTTGAATTGTTCATGGCTGCCAGAGGATCTCAAACTTACACATTCTAACTTTGACTTCATCACATTATCATTATTTGTAAATACTGTTACAAAGAAATAGTTTTTCCTGAGTTAATTTCTGTACCATGCATACCAAAGGTAGTCTGTAATGTCTTGGTTAATGAGTTACAGATGGTTCATTTAACTTAAAATAAGCAGTTTGTTTTTAGACAATGAAATTAGTAATAACTTGCTACTGTAATAAATTGCATTTGTTGATTGTTGTTTGTTTTGTGTGAGAAAGGTGATTTAAGGAATGCCTGTAAAGTTGTATAGCGTCATGATGGGTTCTCTCTCTCTTTTAACTTAAAAACATTAACCCTTTACCCTCATGAGAATTGGCCTATATGGATAATATATATATATATATATATATTATATATATGGATGTTTCTTATGGATTGGGCTAAATTTTTATACAGTAGAAATATGAAAATCATAATTGTGGTAGCAATTATAGGGGGGCGGCAGGGTAGCCTAGTGTTTAGAGCGTTGGCCTAGCAACTGAAAGGCTGCAAGTTCAAACCCCCGAGCTGACAAGGTACAAATCTGTCGTTCTGCCCCTGAACAGGCAGTTAACCCACTGTTCCTAGACCAGTTAACCCACTGTTCCTAGACCAGTTAACCCACTGTTCCTAGGCCGTCATAGAAAATAAGAATGTGTTCTTAACTGACTTGCCTAGTAAAATAAATATATTTTTTTGAAAGGGAACAGTTTGGAGATAATGGGAACAGTTTGGAGATAATGTGAACAGTTTGGAGATAATGGGAACAGTTTGGAGATAATGGGAACAGTTTGGATATAATGGGAACAGTTTGGAGATAAAGGGAACAGTTTGGAGATAAAGGGAACAGTTTGGAGATAAAGGGAACAGTTTGGAGATAATGGGAACAGTTTGGAGATAAAGGGAACAGTTTGGAGATAATGGGAACAGTTTGGAGATAATGGGAACAGTTTGGAGATAATGGGAACAGTTTGGAGATAAAGGGAACAGGTTGGAGATAAAGGGAACAGTTTGGAGATAATGGGAACAGTTTGGAGATAAAGGGAACAGTTTGGAGATAAAGGGAACAGTTTGGAGATAAAGGGAACAGTTTGGAGATAATGGGAACAGTTTGGAGATAATGGGAACAGTTTGGAGATAATGGGAAGAGTTTGGAGATAATGGGAAGAGTTTGGAGATAAAGGGAACAGTTTGGAGATAATGGGAACAGTTTGGAGATAATGGGAAGAGTTTGGAGATAAAGGGAACAGTTTGGAGATAATGGGAACAGTTTGGAGATGATGGGAACAGTTTGGAGATAAAGGGAACAGTTTGGAGATAAAGGGAACAGTTTGGAGATAATGGGAACAGTTTGGAGATAATGGGAACAGTTTGGAGATAAAGGGAACAGTTTGGAGATAAAGGGAACAGTTTGGAGATAATGGGAACAGTTTGGAGATAATGGGAACAGTTTGGAGATAATGGGAACAGTTTGGAGATAAAGGGAACAGTTTGAAGATAATGGGAACAGTTTGGAGATAAAAGAAACAGTTTGGAGATAAAGGGAACAGTTTGGAGATAAAGGGAACAGTTTGGAGATAAAGGGAACAGTTTGGAGATAATGGGAACAGTTTGGAGATAAAGGGAACAGTTTGGAGATAATGGGAACAGTTTGGAGATAATGGGAACAGTTTGGAGATAATGGGAACAGTTTGGAGATAATGGGAAGAGTTTGGAGATAAAGGGAACAGTTTTGAGATAAAGGGAAGAGTTTGGAGATAAAGGGAACAGTTTGGAGATAAAGGGAACAGTTTGGAGATAATGGGAACAGTTTGGAGATAAAGGGAACAGTTTGAGATAATGGGAACAGTTTGGATATAATGGGAACAGTTTGGAGATAAAGGGAACAGTTTGGAGATAAAGGGAACAGTTTGGAGATAATGGGAACAGTTTGGAGATAATGGGAACAGTTTGGAGATAATGGGAACAGTTTGGAGATAAAGGGAACAGGTTGGAGATAAAGGGAACAGTTTGGAGATAATGGGAACAGTTTGGAGATAAAGGGAACAGTTTGGAGATAAAGGGAACAGTTTGGAGATAAAGGGAACAGTTTGGAGATAATGGGAACAGTTTGGAGATAATGGGAACAGTTTGGAGATAATGGGAAGAGTTTGGAGATAATGGGAAGAGTTTGGAGATAAAGGGAACAGTTTGGAGATAATGGGAACAGTTTGGAGATAATGGGAAGAGTTTGGAGATAAAGGGAACAGTTTGGAGATAATGGGAACAGTTTGGAGATGATGGGAACAGTTTGGAGATAAAGGGAACAGTTTGGAGATAAAGGGAACAGTTTGGAGATAATGGGAACAGTTTGGAGATAATGGGAACCGTTTGGAGATAATGGGAACAGTTTGGAGATAAAGGGAACAGTTTGGATATAATGGGAACAGTTTGGAGATAAAGGGAACAGTTTGGAGATAATGGGAACAGTTTGGAGATAAAGGGAACAGTTTGGAGATAATGGGAACAGTTTGGAGATAAAGGGAACAGTTTGGAGATAATGGGAACAGTTTGGAGATAAAGGGAACAGTTTGGAGATAAAGGGAACAGTTTGAAGATAATGGGAACAGTTTGGAGATAAAAGAAACAGTTTGGAGATAAAGGGAACAGTTTGGAGATAAAGGGAACAGTTTGGAGATAAAGGGAACAGTTTGGAGATAATGGGAACAGTTTGGAGATAAAGGGAACAGTTTGGAGATAATGGGAACAGTTTGGAGATAATGGGAACAGTTTGGAGATAATGGGAACAGTTTGGAGATAATGGGAAGAGTTTGGAGATAAAGGGAACAGTTTTGAGATAAAGGGAAGAGTTTGGAGATAAAGGGAACAGTTTGGAGATAAAGGGAACAGTTTGGAGATAATGGGAACAGTTTGGAGATAAAGGGAACAGTTTGAGATAATGGGAACAGTTTGGATATAATGGGAACAGTTTGGAGATAAAGGGAACAGTTTGGAGATAAAGGGAACAGTTTGGAGATAATGGGAACAGTTTGGAGATAATGGGAACAGTTTGGAGATAATGGGAACAGTTTGGAGATAAAGGGAACAGGTTGGAGATAAAGGGAACAGTTTGGAGATAATGGGAACAGTTTGGAGATAAAGGGAACAGTTTGGAGATAAAGGGAACAGTTTGGAGATAAAGGGAACAGTTTGGAGATAATGGGAACAGTTTGGAGATAATGGGAACAGTTTGGAGATAATGGGAAGAGTTTGGAGATAATGGGAAGAGTTTGGAGATAAAGGGAACAGTTTGGAGATAGTGGGAACAGTTTGGAGATAATGGGAAGAGTTTGGAGATAAAGGGAACAGTTTGGAGATAATGGGAACAGTTTGGAGATGATGGGAACAGTTTGGAGATAAAGGGAACAGTTTGGAGATAAAGGGAACAGTTTGGAGATAATGGGAACAGTTTGGAGATAATGGGAACCGTTTGGAGATAATGGGAACAGTTTGGAGATAAAGGGAACAGTTTGGATATAATGGGAACAGTTTGGAGATAAAGGGAACAGTTTGGAGATAAAGGGAACAGTTTGGAGATAATGGGAACAGTTTGGAGATAAAGGGAACAGTTTGGAGATAATGGGAACAGTTTGGAGATAAAGGGAACAGTTTGGAGATAATGGGAACAGTTTGGAGATAAAGGGAACAGTTTGGAGATAATGGGAACAGTTTGGAGATAAAGGGAACAGTTTGGAGATAATGGGAACAGTTTGGAGATAAAGGGAACAGTTTGGAGATAATGGGAACAGTTTGGAGATAATGGGAACAGTTTGGAGATAATGGGAACAGTTTGGATATAATGGGAACAGTTTGGAGATAAAGGGAACAGTTTGGAGATAATGGGAACAGTTTGGAGATAATGGGAACAGTTTGGAGATAATGGGAACAGTTTGGAGATAATGGGAACAGTTTGGAGATAATGGGAACAGTTTGGAGATAATGGGAACAGTTTGGATATAATGGGAACAGTTTGGAGATAAAGGGAACAGTTTGGAGATAATGGGAACAGTTTGGAGATAATGGGAACAGTTTGGAGATAATGGGAACAGTTTGGAGATAAAAGGAACAGTTTGGAGATAAGGGGAACAGTTTGGAGATAATGGGAACAGTTTGGAGATAAGGGGAACAGTTTGGAGATAATGGGAACAGTTTGGAGATAATGTGAAAATGATTAGACCCAAGGTGAGGACACAACAGTTCACCTGACACAAGACTGATTCCAAACATTACAACTGTTGATTTTATGTGCATTTGACATTTACTGGACTTTTTGCCTCATTTGTTGATAACAAAAATCTGAAAATACTCTGGATACGTTCAGTAACACGATAATAATATTCCTGGACAAATGTGTTGTAGGTGCAACGTAGGACAAAACCAAACGACAAGGGTTTGAGAACTAACTGGAGTCTCCGAGTGGACACACACCTCTCCAAAATGTGCTCGGGTCCTAAGCAATTTCACTGCACTGCTATGACTAAAAAATAACTTCAACTATAAGGTACTTTTTATGAGCTCTCCTAGCTGTTGACGAACTAAGGCTTGTTGTTGTTTTGAACACAAACCTGCATCCCCGCAATCACAAAATTACTGTTGTTGTTGTGAAGCTCTGTGAAGCAGAATCTGGCATCGTGTAATGCATGTTACGGGATACAGATCTGTGAAGTAGAATCTGGCATCGTGTATAGCATGTTATGGTATACAGCTCTGTGAAGTAGAATCTGGCATCGTGTATAGCATGTTACGGTATATAGCGCTGTGAAGCAGAATCTGGCATCGTGTATAGCATGTTACGATATACAGCTCTGTGAAGCAGAATCTGGCATCGTGTATAGCATGTTACGATATACAGCTCTGTGAAGCAGAATCTGACATCGTGTATAGCATGTTACGGGATACAGAGCTGTGAAGTAGAACCTGGCATCGTGTATAGCATGTTATGGGATACAGAGCTGTGAAGTAGAATCTGGCATCGTGTATAGCATGTTACGGGATACAGAGCTGTGAAGTAGAATCTGGCATCGTGTATAGCATGTTACGCTATACAGCCAATACGTTCCAATTTAGGCGCTTGTCAGTGCCCCAAAAAATGCAATTTTCAAACCTTATACAGGTTATGAATGTAAAGAGCTACGGAGGGCTGGAGGTGTTGGTGAAGTCTGGAGGCCTGTATACTCTATTAGTGATGCGCGGGTTGACTCTGATATATCCGCAGGGCTGGAGGTGTTGGTGAAGTCTGGAGGCCTGTATACTCTATTAGTGATGCGCGGGTTGACTCTGATATATCCGCAGGGCTGGAGGTGTTGGTGAAGTCTGGAAGCCTGTATACTCTATTAGTGATGCGCGGGTTGACTCTGATATATCCTCAGGGCTGGAGGTGTTGGTGAAGTCTGGAGGCCTGTATACTCTATTAGTGATGCGCGGGTTGACTCTGATATATCCGCAGGGCTGGAGGTGTTGGTGAAGTCTGGAGGCCTGTATACTCTATTAGTGATGCGCGGGTTGACTCTGATATATCCGCAGGGCTGGAGGTGTTGGTGAAGTCTGGAGGCCTGTATACTCTATTAGTGATGTGCGGGTTGACTCTGATATATCCTCAGGGCTGGAGGTGTTGGTGAAGTCTGGAGGCCTGTATACTCTATTAGTGATGCGCGGGTTGACTCTGATATATCCGCAGGGCTGGAGGTGTTGGTGAAGTCTGGAAGCCTGTATACTCTATTAGTGATGCGCGGGTTGACTCTGATATATCCGCAGGGCTGGAGGTGTTGGTGAAGTCTGGAGGCCTGTATACTCTATTAGTGATGCGCGGGTTGACTCTGATATATCCGCAGGGCTGGAGGTGTTGGTGAAGTCTGGAAGCCTGTATACTCTATTAGTGATGCGCGGGTTGACTCTGATATATCTGCAGGGCTGGAGGTGTTGGTGAAGTCTGGAAGGCTGTACACCTTTGTATACCCTATTAGTGATGCGCGGGTTAACTCTGATATATCCGCAGGGCTGGAGGGTTTCAGGGTCATTAAATATTGTGGGTTGGTGACCGGCAGGTTGAATAAAGGGGAAAAAAATGCATTATATATAAATAATCTACGAATGTATAATTCTTGTGCGATTCACATGTATAACACTTCAGTGCAATACCATGTGTTTTACCTCATTAATGCTGTAGAATGCACAGTGCAATACCATGTGTTTTACCTCATTAATGCTGTAGAATGCACAGTGCAATACCATGTGTTTTACCTCATTAATGCTGTAGAATGCACAGGGCAATACCATGTGTTTTACCTCATTAATGCTGTAGAATGCACAGTGCAATACCATGTGTTTTACCTCATTAATGCTGTAGAATGCACAGGGCAATACCATGTGTTTTACCTCATTAATGCTGTAGAATGCACAGTGCAATACCATGTGTTTTACCTCATTAATGCTGTAGAATGCACAGTGCAATACCATGTGTTTTACCTCATTCATGCTGTAGATTGCACTGCATTATGGGTAAAATGCAGACTGTAAATGCAGACTAACTGTAATTGGAAGCTTCCTGTAAAAATGACTGTAACATACTGTATTTATTTACAGCAATAGTTGGTCCTCTCTTCTATAACATTAGACTACTGTTCTGGTCCTCTCTTCTATAACATTAGACTACTGTTCTGGTCCTCTCTTCTATAACATTAGACTACTGTTCTGGTCCTCTCTTCTATAACAGACTACTGTTCTGGTCCTCTCTTCTATAACATTAGACTACTGTTCTGGTCCTCTCTTCTATAACATTAGAGTACTGTTCTGGTCCTCTCCTATAACATTAGACTACTGTTCTGGTCCTCTCTTCTATAACAGACTACTGTTCTGGTCCTCTCTTCTATAACATTAGACTACTGTTCTGGTCCTCTCTTCTATAACATTAGACTACTGTTCTGATCCTCTCTTCTATAACATTAGACTACTGTTCTGGTCCTCTCTTCTATAACATTAGACTACTGTTCTTGTCCTCTCTTCTATAACATTAGACTACTGTTCTGGTCCTCTCTCCTATAACATTAGACTACTGTTCTGGTCCTCTCTTCTATAACATTAGACTACTGTTCTTGTCCTCTCTTCTATAACAGACTACTGTTCTGGTCCTCTCTTCTATAACAGACTACTGTTCTGGTCCTCTCTTCTATAACATTAGACTACGGTTCTGGTCCTCTCTTCTATAACATTAGACTACTGTTCTGGTCCTCTCTTCTATAACATTAGACTACTGTTCTGATCCTCTCTTCTATAACATTAGACTACTGTTCTGGTCCTCTCTTCTATAACATTAGACTACTGTTCTGGTCCTCTCTTCTATAACATTAGACTACTGTTCTGGTCCTCTCCTATAACATTAGACTACTGTTCTGGTCCTATCTTCTATAACATTAGACTACTGTTCTGGTCCTCTCTTCTATAACATTAGAGTACTGTTCTGGTCCTCTCTTCTATAACATTAGACAACTGTTCTGGTTCTCTCTTCTATAAAATTAGACTGTTCTGGTCCTCTCTTCTATAACATTAGACTACTGTTCTGGTCCTCTCTTCTATAACATTAGACTACTGTTCTGGTCCTCTCTTCTATAACATTAGACTACTGTTCTGGTCCTCTCTCCTATAACATTAGACTACTGTTCTGGTCCTCTCTTCTATAACAGACTACTGTTCTGGTCCTCTCTTCTATAACATTAGACTACTGTTCTGGTCCTCTCCTATAACATTCGACTACTGTTCTGGTCCTCTCTTCTAGAACATTAGACTACTGTTCTAGTCCTCCCCTATAACATTAGACTACTCTTCTGGTCCTCTCTTCTAGAACATTAGACTACTGTTCTGGTCCTCTCTTCTAGAACATTAGACTACTGTTCTGGTCCTCTGCTATAACATTAGACTACTGTTCTGGTCCTCTCTTCTATAACATTAGACTACTGTTCTGGTCCTCTCTTCTATAACATTAGACTACTGTTCTGGTCCTCTCTTCTATAACATTAGACTACTGTTCTGGTCCTCTCTCCTATAACATTAGACTACTGTTCTGGTCCTCTCTTCTATAACAGACTACTGTTCTTGTCCTCTCTTCTATAACACTAGAGTACTGTTCTGGTCCTCTCTTCTATAACATTAGACTACTGTTCTGGTCCTCTCTTCTATAACAGACTACTGTTCTGGTCCTCTCTTCTATAACATTAGACTACTGTTCTGGTCCTCTCCTATAACATTAGACTACTGTTCTGGTCCTCTCTTCTAGAACATTAGACTACTGTTCTGGTCCTCTCCTATAACATTAGACTACTCTTCTGGTCCTCTCTTCTAGAACATTAGACTACTGTTCTGGTCCTCTCTTCTAGAACATTAGACTACTGTTCTGGTCCTCTCTTCTATAACATTAGACTACTGTTCTGGTCCTCTCTTCTATAACATTAGACTACTGTTCTGGTCCTCTCTCCTATAACATTAGACTACTGTTCTGGTCCTCTCTTCTATAACAGACTACTGTTCTGGTCCTCTCTTCTATAACATTAGACTACTGTTCTGGTCCTCTCCTATAACATTCGACTACTGTTCTGGTCCTCTCTTCTAGAACATTAGACTACTGTTCTGGTCCTCCCCTATAACATTAGACTACTCTTCTGGTCCTCTCTTCTAGAACATTAGACTACTGTTCTGGTCCTCTCTTCTAGAACATTAGACTACTGTTCTGGTCCTCTGCTATAACATTAGACTACTGTTCTGGTCCTCTCTTCTATAACATTAGACTACTGTTCTGGTCCTCTCTTCTATAACATTAGACTACTGTTCTGGTCCTCTCTTCTATAACATTAGACTACTGTTCTGGTCCTCTCTCCTATAACATTAGACTACTGTTCTGGTCCTCTCTTCTATAACAGACTACTGTTCTTGTCCTCTCTTCTATAACACTAGAGTACTGTTCTGGTCCTCTCTTCTATAACATTAGACTACTGTTCTGGTCCTCTCTTCTATAACAGACTACTGTTCTGGTCCTCTCTTCTATAACATTAGACTACTGTTCTGGTCCTCTCCTATAACATTCGACTACTGTTCTGGTCCTCTCTTCTAGAACATTAGACTACTGTTCTGGTCCTCTCCTATAACATTAGACTACTCTTCTGGTCCTCTCTTCTAGAACATTAGACTACTGTTCTGGTCCTCTCTTCTAGAACATTAGACTACTGTTCTGGTCCTCTCTTCTATAACACTAGACTACTGTTCTGGTCCTCTCTTCTATAACATTAGACTACTGTTCTGGTCCTCTCTTCTATAACATTAGACTACTGTTCTGGTCCTCTCTTCTATAACATTAGACTACTGTTCTGGTCCTCTCTTCTAGAACATTAGACTACTGTTCTGGTCCTCTCTCCTATAACATTAGACTACTGTTCTGGTCCTCTCTTCTATAACAGACTACTGTTCTGGTCCTCTCTTCTATAACATTAGACTACTGTTCTGGTCCTCTCCTATAACATTCGACTACTGTTCTGGTCCTCTCTTCTAGAACATTAGACTATTGTTCTGGTCCTCTCCTATAACATTAGACTACTGTTCTGGTCCTCTCTTCTAGAACATTAGACTACTGTTCTGGTCCTCTCTTCTAGAACATTAGACTACTGTTCTGGTCCTCTCCTATAACATTAGACTACTGTTCTGGTCCTCTCTTCTATAACACTAGACTACTGTTCTGGTCCTCTCTTCTATAACACTAGACTACTGTTCTGGTCCTCTCTTCTATAACATTAGACTACTGTTCTGGTCCTCTCTTCTATAACATTAGACTACTGTTCTGGTCCTCTCTTCTAGAACATTAGACTACTGTTCTGGTCCTCTCTTCTATAACATTAGACTACTGTTCTGGTCCTCTCTTCTATAACATTAGACTACTGTTCTGGTCCTCTCTTCTAGAACATTAGACTACTGTTCTGGTCCTCTCTTCTATAACATTAGACTACTGTTCTGGTCCTCTCTTCTAGAACATTAGACTACTGTTCTGGTCCTCTCTTCTATAACACTAGACTACTGTTCTGGTCCTCTCTTCTATAACACTAGACTACTGTTCTGGTCCTCTCTTCTATAACATTAGACTACTGTTCTGGTCCTCTCTTCTATAACATTAGACTACTGTTCTGGTCCTCTCTTCTATAACATTAGACTACTGTTCTGGTCCTCTCTTCTAGAACATTAGACTACTGTTCTGGTCCTCTCTTCTATAACATTAGACTACTGTTCTGGTCCTCTCTTCTAGAACATTAGACTACTGTTCTGGTCCTCTCTTCTATAACATTAGACTACTGTTCTGGTCCTCTCTTCTATAACATTAGAGTACTGTTCTGGTCCTCTCTTCTATAACATTAGACTACTGTTCTGGTTCTCTCTTCTATAACATTAGACTGTTCTGGTCCTCTCTTCTATAACATTAGACTGTTCTGGTCCTCTCTTCTATAACATTAGACTACTGTTCTGGTCCTCTCTTCTATAACATTAGACTACTGTTCTGGTCCTCTCTTCTATAACATTAGACTACTGTTCTGTTCCTCTCTTCTATAACATTAGACTACTGTTCTGGTCCTCTCTTCTATAACATTAGACTACTGTTCTGGTCCTCTCTCCTATAACATTAGACTACTGTTCTGGTCCTCTCTTCTATAACATTAGACTACTGTTCTTGTCCTCTCTTCTATAACAGACTACTGTTCTGGTCCTCTCTTCTATAACAGACTACTGTTCTGGTCCTCTCTTCTATAACATTAGACTACGGTTCTGGTCCTCTCTTCTATAACATTAGACTACTGTTCTGGTCCTCTCTTCTATAACATTAGACTACTGTTCTGATCCTCTCTTCTATAACATTAGACTACTGTTCTGGTCCTCTCTTCTATAACATTAGACTACTGTTCTGGTCCTCTCTTCTATAACATTAGACTACTGTTCTGGTCCTCTCCTATAACATTAGACTACTGTTCTGGTCCTCTCTTCTATAACAGACTACTGTTCTGGTCCTCTCTTCTATAACAGACTACTGTTCTGGTCCTCTCTTCTATAACATTAGACTACTGTTCTGGTCCTCTCTTCTATAACATTAGACTACTGTTCTGGTCCTCTCTTCTATAACATTAGACTACTGTTCTGGTCCTCTCTCCTATAACATTAGACTACTGTTCTGGTCCTCTCTTCTATAACAGACTACTGTTCTGGTCCTCTCTTCTATAACACTAGAGTACTGTTCTGGTCCTCTCTTCTATAACATTAGACTACTGTTCTGGTCCTCTCTTCTATAACAGACTACTGTTCTGGTCCTCTCTTCTATAACATTAGACTACTGTTCTGGTCCTCTCCTATAACATTCGACTACTGTTCTGGTCCTCTCTTCTAGAACATTAGACTACTGTTCTGGTCCTCTCCTATAACATTAGACTACTCTTCTGGTCCTCTCTTCTAGAACATTAGACTACTGTTATGGTCCTCTCTTCTAGAACATTAGACTACTGTTCTGGTCCTCTCCTATAACATTAGACTACTGTTCTGGTCCTCTCTTCTATAACACTAGACTACTGTTCTGGTCCTCTCTTCTATAACATTAGACTACTGTTCTGGTCCTCTCTTCTATAACATTAGACTACTGTTCTGGTCCTCTCTTCTATAACATTAGACTACTGTTCTGGTCCTCTCTTCTAGAACATTAGACTACTGTTCTGGTCCTCTCTCCTATAACATTAGACTACTGTTCTTGTCCTCTCTTCTATAACAGACTACTGTTCTGGTCCTCTCTTCTATAACATTAGACTACTGTTCTGGTCCTCTCCTATAACATTCGACTACTGTTCTGGTCCTCTCTTCTAGAACATTAGACTATTGTTCTGGTCCTCTCCTATAACATTAGACTACTGTTCTGGTCCTCTCTTCTAGAACATTAGACTACTGTTCTGGTCCTCTCTTCTAGAACATTAGACTACTGTTCTGGTCCTCTCCTATAACATTAGACTACTGTTCTGGTCCTCTCTTCTATAACACTAGACTACTGTTCTGGTCCTCTCTTCTATAACACTAGACTACTGTTCTGGTCCTCTCTTCTATAACATTAGACTACTGTTCTGGTCCTCTCTTCTATAACATTAGACTACTGTTCTGGTCCTCTCTTCTAGAACATTAGACTACTGTTCTGGTCCTCTCTTCTATAACATTAGACTACTGTTCTGGTCCTCTCTTCTATAACATTAGACTACTGTTCTGGTCCTCTCTTCTATAACATTAGACTACTGTTCTGGTCCTCTCCTACAACATTAGCTTTGTAATAGCTTTTTGTATAAACTGAAATCTTATCAGAACCATGTTGGGTCGTTTTAACAGCTTTGTATTGACTTAAAACCTGTCAAAAGGATGTAATTTGGACATTTTAAGTAAAATCTTTTTTTTAAGGAATTATTGCATTTTCTCCATGGACCCTAAACGTCTTTTCAGCACAAGACAAGGAGAGACGACAGAGAACTGTACAGATGTCAACTATTAAAGCTTTTCATTCTATCGACTTGTGACATTATTCTGGTGAGCAAGGGTCTCTCTCTCTGCCCACTCTCTCTCTCTCTCTTTCTCTCTCTCTCTCTCTCTCTGTCTCTCTCTCTCTCTCTCTCTCTCTGTCTCTCTCTCCCCCCCTCTCTCTCCCTCATCCTCCCCTTCTCTCTCTCTCTCTCTCGCTCTCTCTCTCCTCCCCCCTCTCTCTCTTCCTCACCCTCTTTCCCGCACCTCCCCTCCCCCCTCTCTCTTTCTCTTTCTCCTTCTCTCTCTCGCTCTCTCTCTCTCTCTCTCTCTCTCGCTCTCTCTGTCTCTCTCTGTCTCTCTCTCTCCCCCCTCTCTTTTTTTCTCCTTCTCTCGCTCTGTCTCTCTCTCTCTTTCTCTCCTTCTCTCTCTCCCCCTATCTCTCTGTCTCACTCCCCCTCTCTCTGCTCCTCCCCCTCTCTCTCCTTCTCTCTCTCTCCCCCCTCGCTCTATCACTCTCTCTCTCCCTCTCTCCCTTTCTATCTCTCTATCTCTCTTCCTCTTTCTCTCCCAATCTCTCCCTCTCCCTCTTCCACTCTCTCTGCTTTCCTTGGAAAATTCCAGTGATTTGTTTACCCCTCTGTTTGTGTTAATGTGTTGTTTGTTTACTCGCCTAAGTGTCAAAGAAAATCATATTATCGCTGTCATGGTTAGAACTGTGGTCTGGTTGCCTTTGGGAGGAGTGCGGAATTGTGGCTAGGCTGTGTGTGTGTGTGTGTTGGTGAATGCTTGTGTCATGTGTGTGAGCGCGTGTGGAATGGTAGCTTGCCATGAAATTGATCCCAGTGTTTGGGATCCAGCAGTCCTGTATCCCAAAAATCTAGGCAGTCAATGTAATCATTCAAGCTTCTCAAAACTGATTGCTGACATCTCAGAGGGGAGAGGTGACGAGAGGGGCAAAGAGGTGTAGGGAGTGGGAGAAGAGAGGAGAGAGGAGAAGAGAGAGCGGGGATAAGGAATGAGGAGACGAGAGGGGCAAAGAGGCATAGGGAGGGGGAGGAGAGAGGGGGGAGAGGGGAGAGAAGGAATGAGTAGAAGAGACGGGCAAAGATGCAATGGGAGGAGGATGAGGAGGAGAAGAGAGGAGGGGGGAGGAGAGAGGAATGAGAAGGACAAAAATGTGTTCACCCAATGGCAGCAACCAGTTACGTACTGGCAGAGAACAGGATGGCATTTTCATTAGGTAGAAACATTTCATACAGCCATCTAATCTACCAGGAGTTTCATACAGCCATCTAATCTACCAGGAGTTTCATACAGCCATCTAATCTACCAGGAATTTCATACAGCCATCTAATCTACCAGGAGTTTCATACAGCCATCTAATCTACCAGGAGTTTCATACAGCCATCTAATCTACCAGGAGTTTCATACAGCCATCTAATCTACCAGGAGTTTCATACAGCCATCTAATCTACCAGGAGTTTCATACAGCCATCTAATCTACCAGGAGTTTCATACAGCCATCTAATCTACCAGGAGTTTCATACAGCCATCTAATCTACCAGGTGTTTCATACAGCCAACTAATGACATCATCAACAGACTGTTAGTTATCTTATTCGGGCTAAGGGGCAGTTTTCAGAAGTTTGAATGAATGAGGTGCCCAAAGTAAATTGCCTGTTACTCAGGCCCAGAAGCTAGGATATGCATGTAATTGGAAGTATTGGATGGGAAACACTCTAAAGTTTCCAAAACTGTTAGAATAATGTCTGTGAGTATAACAGAACTGATTTAGCAGGTGAAAACCTGAGAAAAACCTGAGAAAAATCCATCCAGGAAGTAGGTTACCTGTTACTCAGGCCCAGAAGCTAGGATATGCATATAATTGGAAGTATTGGATGGAAAACACTCTAAAACTGTTAGAATAATGTCTGTGAGTATAACAGAACTGATTTAGCAGGTGAAAACCTGAGAAAAATCCATCCAGGAAGTAGGATTTTGTTGTTGTTGTAGTTTTCTATTCAATGCCATTACAGTATCCATTGACTAAGGACTCCATTTGCAGCTCTATGCCTTCCACTAGATGTCAACAGTCTTTAGAAATGGTTTCAGGCTTCTATTCTGAAAAATTAGGGAGTAAGACCAGTCTGAATGACTGGACCCTAATGTGTCCCAGAGCTTTGTCATGCGCAATCCAGAGAGCGCGCCTTTCTTGTTTACCTTTTATATTGACAGCGTTATTGTCCAGTTGAAATATCATCGATTAGTTAGGCTAAAAACAACCTGAGGATTGAATATTAACATCGTTTGACATGTTTCTATGAACTTTACGGATACAATTAGGATATTTTGCCTGCCTGTTGTGACTGCGTTTGAGCCTGTGGATTACTTGAAGAAAACGCGCAAACAAAACAGAGGTTTTTGGATATAATGAGAGACTTTATCGAACAAAACAAACATTTATTGAGTAAATGACTGTCTTCTGAGTGCAACCATATGAAGATCATCAAAGGTAAGATATTAATTTTATCTCTGTTTCTGACTTGTGTAACTCTTCTACTTGGCTGGTTACTGTTTGTAATGATTTGTTCGCTGGGCAATGTTCTCAAATAATCGCATGGTACGCTTTCGCCGTAGAGCCTTTTTGAAATCTGACCCCGTGAAACCGATGTATAACATAACATGTACAACACTTGTATTTTTTCTGAATTTTTATAATCAGTATTACTGTTTTTGAATTTGGGGCTCTGTAATTTCACTGGATGTTGGTCAGGTGGGATGCAACTGTCCCACGTACCCTAGAGAGGTTATCCAGACACCAACAACAGACTGTTAGTTATCCAGACACCAACAACAGACTGTTAGTTACCCAGGAACCAACATACTGTTAGTCATCCAGGAACCAACAACAGACTGTTAGTTACCTAGGAACCAACAACAGACTGTTAGTTATCCAGGAACCAACAACAGACTGTTAATTACCCAGGAACTAACAACAGACTGTTAGTTACCCAGGAACCATCAACAGACTGTTAGTTACCCAGGAACCATCAACAGACTGTTAGTTACCCAGGAACCAACAACAGACTGTTAGTTATCCAGGAACCAATAACAGACTGTTAGTTATCCAGACATCAATTTACTGTTAGTTATCCAGGAACCATCAACAGACTGTTAGTTATCCAGTAATCAACAACAGACTGTTAGTTATCCAGACATCAACAGACTGTTAGTTATCCAGGAATCAACAACAGACTGTTAGTTATCCAGGAACCATCAACAGACTGTTAGTTACCCAGGAACCAACAACAGACTGTTAGTTATCCAGGAACCAACAACAGACTGTTAGATATCCAGGATATGGCCAGAATAGGACCAGGATAGGACCAGGATAGGACCAGGATATGGCCAGGATAGGACCAGGATATGGCCAGGATAGGACCAGGATAGGACCAGGATATGGCCATGATAGGACCAGGATACAGGATAGGACGAGTTGGACAGGACAGGGCCAGGATAGGGCCAGGATACAGGATAGGACCAGTTGGACAGGATAGGGCCAGGATAGGGCCAGGATAGGACCAGTTGGACAGGATAGGGCCAGGATAGGGTCAGGATAGGACCAGGATAGGACCAGGATATGACTAGGATAGTTCCAGGATAGTTCCAGGATAGGACCAGGATAGGACCAGGATATGATCAGGATATGGCCAGTATAGGACCAGGATAGGACCAGGATATGACTAGGATAGTTCCAAGATAGTTCCAGGATAGGACCAGGATAGGACCAGGATATGACCAGGATATGGCCAGTATAGGACCAGGATAGGACCAGGATAGGACCAGGATATGACCAGGATATGACCAGGATAGGGCCAGGATAGGACCAGGAGAGGACCAGGATCAGACCAGGATAGGACCAGGATAGGACCAGGATATGACTAGGATAGTTCCAGGATATGACCAGGATATGACCAGGATATGACCAGGATATGGCCAGGATATGACCAGGATAGGACCAGGATAGGACCAGGATATGACCAAGATACAGGATAGGACCAGTTGGACTGGATAGGGCCAGGATACAGGATAGGACCAGGATAAGGCCAGGATAGGACCGGGATACAGGATAGGGCCAGGATAGGACCAGGTTAGGGCCAGGATAGGACCAGGATAGGGCCAGTTGGACAGGATATGACCAGGATATGTCCAGTTGGACAGGATAGGGCCAGGATAGGATCAGGATACAGGATAGGGCCAGTTGGACAGGATAGGACCAGGATATGACCAGGATAGGGCCAGTTGGACAGGATAGGGCCAGGATAGGACCAGGATAGGACCAGTTGGACAGGATAGGACCAGGATAGGGCCAGTTGGACAGGATAGGACCAGGATAGGACCAGTTGGACAGGATAGGACCAGGATATGACCGGGATAGGGCCAGTTGGACAGGATAGGGCCAGAATAGGCCCAGGATAGGGCCAGTTGGACAGGATATGACCAGGATAGGACCAGGATAGGACCAGGATATGACCAGGATAGGACCAGGACAGGGTCAGTTGGACAGGGTTGGACAGGATAGGGCCAGGATAGGACCAGGATAGGGCCAGTTGGACAGGATAGGACCAGGATAGGGCCAGTTGGACAGGATAGGACCAGGATATGACCAGGATAGGGCCAGTTGAACAGGATAGGGCCAGGATAGGATCAGGATAGGGCCAGTTGGACAGGATATGACCAGGATAGGACCAGGATAGGACCAGGATATGACCAAGATACAGGATAGGACCAGTTGGACTGGATAGGGCCAGGATACAGGATAGGACCAGGATAAGGCCAGGATAGGACCGGGATACAGGATAGGGCCAGGATAGGACCAGGTTAGGGCCAGGATAGGACCAGGATAGGGCCAGTTGGACAGGATATGACCAGGATATGTCCAGTTGGACAGGATAGGGCCAGGATAGGACCAGGATATGGCCAGGATAGGACCAGGATATGGCCAGGATAGGACCAGGATAGGACCAGGATATGGCCAGTATAGGACCAGGATACAGGATAGGACGAGTTGGACAGGACAGGGCCAGGATAGGGCCAGGATACAGGATAGGACCAGTTGGACAGGATAGGGCCATGATAGGGCCAGGATAGGACCAGTTGGACAGGATAGGGCCAGGATAGGGTCAGGATAGGACCAGGATAGGACCAGGATATGACTAGGATAGTTCCAGGATAGTTCCAGGATAGGACCAGGATAGGACCAGGATATGACCAGGAAATGGCCAGTATAGGACCAGGATAGGACCAGGATATGACTAGGATAGTTCCAGGATAGTTCCAGGATAGGACCAGGATATGACCAGGATATGGCCAGTACAGGACCAGGATAGGACCAGGATAGGACCAGGATATGACCAGGATATGACCAGGATAGGGCCAGGATAGGACCAGGAGAGGACCAGGATCAGACCAGGATAGGACAAGGATAGGACCAGGATATGACTAGGATAGTTCCAGGATATGACCAGGATATGACCAGGATATGACCAGGATATGGCCAGGATATGACCAGGATAGGACCAGGATAGGACCAGGATATGACCAAGATACAGGATAGGACCAGTTTGACTGGATAGGGCCAGGATACAGGATAGGACCAGGATAAGGCCAGGATAGGACCGGGATACAGGATAGGGCCAGGATAGGACCAGGTTAGGGCCAGGATAGGACCAGGATAGGGCCAGTTGGACAGGATATGACCAGGATATGTCCAGTTGGACAGGATAGGGCCAGGATAGGATCAGGATACAGGATAGGGCCAGTTGGACAGGATAGGACCAGGATATGACCAGGATAGGGCCAGTTGGACAGGATAGGGCCAGGATAGGACCAGGATAGGACCAGTTGGACAGGATAGGACCAGGATAGGGCCAGTTGGACAGGATAGGACCAGGATATGACCGGGATAGGGCCAGTTGGACAGGATAGGGCCAGAATAGGCCCAGGATAGGGCCAGTTGGACAGGATATGACCAGGATAGGACCAGGATAGGACCAGGATATGACCAGGATAGGACCAGGACAGGGTCAGTTGGACAGGGTTGGACAGGATAGGGCCAGTTGGACAGGATAGGGCCAGGATAGGACCAGGATAGGGCCAGTTTGACAGGATAGGACCAGGATAGGGCCAGTTGGACAGGATAGGATCAGGATATGACCAGGATAGGGCCAGTTGAACAGGATAGGGCCAGGATAGGATCAGGATAGGGCCAGTTGGACAGGATATGACCAGGATAGGACCAGGATAGGACCAGGATATGACCAAGATACAGGATAGGACCAGTTTGACTGGATAGGGCCAGGATACAGGATAGGACCAGGATAAGGCCAGGATAGGACCGGGATACAGGATAGGGCCAGGATAGGACCAGGTTAGGGCCAGGATAGGACCAGGATAGGGCCAGTTGGACAGGATAGGGCCAGGATAGGACCAGGATAGGACCAGTTGGACAGGATAGGACCAGGATAGGGCCAGTTGGACAGGATAGGACCAGGATAGGACCAGTTGGACAGGATAGGACCAGGATATGACCAGGATAGGGCCAGTTGGACAGGATAGGGCCAGAATAGGACCAGGATAGGGCCAGTTGGACAGGATATGACCAGGATAGGACCAGGATAGGACCAGGATATGACCAGGATAGGACCAGGATAGGACCAGGATAGGGCCAGTTGGACAGGATAGGACCAGGATATGACCAGGATAGGGCCAGTTGAACAGGATAGGGCCAGGATAGGATCAGGATAGGGCCAGTTGGACAGGATATGACCAAGATATGACCAGGATAGGGCCAGTTGGACAGGATAGGGTAAGAATAGGACGAGGATAGGGCCAGTTGGACAGGATAGGACCAGGATAGGACCAGGATATTACCAGAATAGGGCCAGTTGGACAGGATAGGGCCAGGATAGGACCAGGATAGGGCCAGTTGGACAGGATAGGACCAGGATAGGATGAGAGAATTTCAGCATCACACACACACACTCACCATAATTTTCTCTCTCTCTCTTTGATGAACCCTGTAGATCTCTAACAACAGATTGCAGACAGAAACGTAATCACTTCTCTTTATAAAGCCCAGTGGCTCTTATCCATGGACTAGACTGGTCTGGACTGGGGAGATAATTTAACATAATGGCAGACAGGCTGATCAGTGGAAGTGGCTGAGGATCACACAAAGGGAACGTGAGGTCAGAAGGAGGGAGTTGAAAGAGAAAGATCTGTCTCATTCTGTACAGTTTAGGTGGGTGAGGGGGGTTGAGGTGAGGGAGAATTACTGGGAGGGGGTGAGGGATGGGGGGGTTGTGTGTTTAAACTCTACACGGCTCGGTAGTCCTCGTTAGGGACAGAGTTTCCCTGATTGCAACAGGACCTGTTGAGGAACAACCCTGGGCCCTGGTCACGCAGTGTGGAAATTGGATTTCATTGATTCCTCACGTCCACTCTCCTCGTGTCCTACTCAAAGCTCACTGGACGAGAAGCAGACGAGGAGAGTGGACGAGGAGAGTGGACGAGGGATCAAGGAAACGCAATTGAGATTCGCGCAGTGTCCTGTGCTTCACCTTAGTAAGGTCAGGGGCAGTCTGACTATCTGTATTTGTCTAATAAAAACCTTGATCATTTTAACATCAACACCCCTTTATAGACACTGTGAGATATGAATTTAGCAAAAAAGCTTGGCAGACCTTAATCTCTCCCTCTCCCTCTCCCCCCTCCCTCCCTCTCACTAACTTTCTCCCTCTCTCTGAAGGACAGTGTTCTGCCCGACCCTAGAGTAGTGGTCAGTGCTGTGTTGTGATGGGGTCTACTAGTGCTGTGTTGTGATGGGCCGGGTCTAGTAGAGCTGTGTTGTGATGGGGTCTAGTAGAGCTGTGTTGTGATGGGGTCTAGTAGAGCCGTGTTGTGATGGGGTCTAGTAGAGCTGTGTTGAGATGTGCCGTGTCTGTCTCTTCTCTCCTTGGGATGGTGAAGGTACTGTTGTTTCAGAAGGTGGGGCGGGGGACCTCTGTTGCTGAGGTAATGGGTGTGTGGGTCCCTGCCAAGTGTTGCATTCTTTAGGTCCTTGGCAAAGGTTCTGATACTGTCCTGATCACGAGGTACATTATCATGTAGGTGTTCACATGTCAGAGTGGGATGGTGAGCCGTTCTGATGTTGAGCAGTGAGGTACAGTCTTGATTTATTTAGTCGATTAACTGTCCTGGGAAGTCTTTTCTTGGTTGGAGGGTGGACACAACTATATTGGTTGTTGGGAACATAGCCTGTGCCCGTTCTGCCACTCTTCTCACTGCCCCAGATACATTTTCACCTTTGGCATGAAGGTCGTTTGTGCCAGTGTGGATGATGATGTTGTCCGGGGTGTCAATCCTGGTCTGACTGAATAGCTGCATTGCACTGTCAGTTGTAGGACACCAGAACTTTTACACCTGGTGTCTAGGGAATCATCTTTCCTGGACTAAGAACTTCCCATTTGGAGCAGACTGGGAGGCTGGTAGGCCCTGGGCTGGAGCAGACTGGAAGGCTGGTATTCTGACCTAGGCTGGAGCAGACTGAGAGGCTGGTAGGTTGACCTGGGCTGGAGCAGACTGGGAGGCTGGTAGGTTGACCTGGGCTGTAGCAGACTGAGGGGCTGGTAGGTTGACCTGGGCTGTAGCAGACTGAGAGGCTGGTAGGTTGACCTGGGCTGGAGCAGACTGGGAGGCTGGTAGGTTGACCTGGGCTGTAGCAGACTGAGAGGCTGGTAGGTTGACCTGGGCTGTAGCAGACTGAGGGGCTGGTAGGTTGACCTGGGCTGGAGCAGACCGGGAGGCTGGTAGGTTGAGTTGACCTGGGCTGGAGCAGACTGAGAGGCTGGTAGGTTGACCTGGGCTGGAGCAGACTGGGAGGCTGGTAGGTTGACCTGGGCTGTAGCAGACTGAGAGGCTGGTAGGTTGACCTGGGCTGTAGCAGACTGAGGGGCTGGTAGGTTGACCTGGGCTGGAGCAGACCGGGAGGCTGGTAGGTTGAGTTGACCTGGGCTGGAGCAGACTGAGAGGCTGGTAGGTTGACCTGGCTGGAGCAGACTGGGAGTCTGGAGCAGACTGGGAGGCTGGTAGGTTGACCTGGGCTGGAGCAGACTGAGAGGCTGGTAGGTTGACCTGGGCTGGAGCAGACTTGGAGGCTGGTAGGTTGACCTGGGCTGTAGCAGACTGAGAGGCTGGTAGGTTGACCTGGGCTGTAGCAGACTGAGAGGCTGGTAGGTTGACCTGGGCTGGAGCAGACCGGGAGGCTGGTAGGTTGAGTTGACCTGGGCTGGAGCAGACTGGGAGGCTGGTAGGTTGACCTGGGCTGTAGCAGACTGAGAGGCTCGTAGGTTGACCTGGGCTGTAGCAGACTGAGGGGCTGGTAGGTTGACCTGGGCTGGAGCAGACCGGGAGGCTGGTAGGTTGAGTTGACCTGGGCTGGAGCAGACTGAGAGGCTGGTAGGTTGACCTGGGCTGGAGCAGACTGGGAGGCTGGTAGGTTGACCTGGGCTGTAGCAGACTGAGAGGCTGGTAGGTTGACCTGGGCTGTAGCAGACTGAGGGGCTGGTAGGTTGACCTGGGCTGGAGCAGACCGGGAAGCTGGTAGGTTGAGTTGACCTGGGCTGGAGCAGACTGAGAGGCTGGTAGGTTGACCTGGGCTGGAGCAGACTGAGAGTCTGGAGCAGACTGGGAGGCTGGTAGGTTGACCTGGGCTGGAGCAGACTGAGAGGCTGGTAGGTTGACCTGGGCTGGAGCAGACTGGGAGGCTGGTAGGTTGACCTGGGCTGTAGCAGACTGGGAGGCTGGTAGGTTGACCTGGGCTGTAGCAGACTGGGAGGCTGATTGGTTGACCTGGGCTGGAACAGACTGTGAGGCTGATTGGTTGACCTGGGCTGGAGCAGACTGGGAGGCTGATTGGTTGACCTGGGCTGGAGCAGACTGGGAGGCTGGTTGGTTGACATGGGCTGGAGCAGACCGGGAGGCTGGTAGGTTGAGTTGACCTGGGCTGGAGCAGACTGGGAGGCTGGTAGGACCTGGGCTGGAGCAGACTGGGAGGCTGGTAGGACTTGGGCTGGAACAGACTGTGAGGCTGATTGGTTGACCTGGGCTGGAGCAGACTGGGAGGCTGATTGGTTGACCTGGGCTGGAACAGACTGTGAGGCTGATTGGTTGACCTGGGCTGGAGCAGACTGGGAGGCTGATTGGTTGACCTGGGCTGGAGCAGACTGGGAGGCTGGTTGGTTGACATGGGCTGGAAAAGACTGGGAGGCTGATTGGTTGACTTGGGCTAGAGCAGACTGGGAGGCTGGTGCAGTGTCATCGGGCTGTGTGGTGGCTATGCTGGTAATTTAGCAATAGATGCTCTGCTCTCCTCCCTGAACTGTTTCATCTCTTCTTTGAGATTCTGGACAGTGTCCTCCTCTTGAAGCTTGTTCTCTCTGAGTTCTATGACCTCTGCTTCAACTAGAGAGAGGGTGTTGTGGAAACGTTGCATAGCAGGTGTTCTTGGTGTTGTCGACATGTCCTTGGCTCTGTGTGCAGCAGGTGAGGTACGTAGAGGGACACTGAGGGGCTTATTGCTGGGTCACAGAGGCTGTTGGGGCCCTTTTCTCCACCATCTTCCTCCTTGACTTTCTCCTCAGCTTCTGAGATGAGTTCAGCTTCTACTTTTAGGATAGCAAATATATTCTCTAAATCCTGGAGGCTTGAATCATTGCCTTGTATCAATACAGTTCCATTATTGTAGAAGTTTACTGTTTGATTACGTGTTGCTCTGGTCAACTTCTTCAAAAATGCTGATCTGATCCTTGGCTGATGCCTCTCTTTGCTTGAGAAAGGGAAATGGTTGAAAATAACTATTTTCCACATGTGCCCTCTCTGCTCTTGTTTTTGGCACTGGGAAGATCTGCAAACAGGCGTTCATGGTTCTGTCCAATCATCAAAGAGGTGAAGCTTTCTCCATTTTGGATGTCTGGTGGGTAAACAGTTTCCATAGCAACGCTGGTGATGTTGGCTACAATGCTGCAATAGAAGCCTACCTTTCCCAAAACAGCCATTGTTTCTTGTATTACTGTCTCTTGTGTCTTTAGAGAGCAGGTTTACTTTGATGTCCTTTGTCTTCTTTCCTTCTTCTGTCTTTCTATTGTGTTGTTAACTAATTCAAATTTTGTTAGCTAGTTAGCTTATTTTAGAAGAGGCCAGAGCAACTGCTTAGCATTTGGTAAACAATCCAGATAGCTAAGCTAACTGCTCAATACTATAATCGTATAAGCCTATCTTCTTCATTTGATGCTTGTTTTGTCTTCCATTCAGTCTTGCAGTTTATTTATTTTTTCCCCTCTTAAAACCACTAAATTTCAATATTTGCAGGAGGACATTTTTTTCCAGCAGCTGCTGCTGAACTCTCTATTTTCTCTCTCCTTCTACCTCTCTGCCCCTCCCCCCCCCTCTCTCTCTCTTTACCACCTCTGTTTCTCTCTCTCTCTCCCTCTCTCCCTCCCTCTCCCTCTCTCCCCCTTTCTCTCTCTGTCCTCCCTCTCTCTCTCTCTCTCTCTCCCTCTCTCCCCCTTTCTCTCTCTCTCCTCCCTCTCTCTCTCCCTCTCTCTCTCTCCCTCTCTCCCTCTCTCTCTCTCTCTCTCTCTCTCTCTCCCTCTCTCCCCCTTTCTCTCTCTCTCCTCCCTCTCTCTCTCTCTCTCTTTCTCTCTCTCCTCCCTTTCTCTCTCTCTCTCTCTCTCTCTCTCTCTCTCTCTCTCTCTCTCTCTCTCTCTCTTTCTCTCTCTCCTTCTCACTCTCTCTCTCTCCAGCTGCTCTGGGAGACTCAACAAAAACAAAGAGCCCTGTGAGGGAGGGACCACCTGCTCGGAGAGGATTGTGGGTAGGAGCTACCGTACACTTTACAGTTGAGCCAGGAGCAGTAGGAGTGTGTATGTGTGTGTGTGTGTGTGTAACGGGAAGGGAAATGATGAGGTTCTGTCTCTGTAGGAAGTGTCTGGGCTCAGCGTCCGTGGCATGGCTGAACGGTTGTATGCGCCCCCTGCCTGCCTCCCTGCCTGTCTCCCTGTCTCCCTGCCTGCCTGTTTCCCTGCCTGCCTGTCTCCCTGCCTGCCTGTCTCCCTGCCTGCCTGTCTCCCTGCCTGCCTGTCTCCCTGTCTCCCTGCCTGTCTCCCTGTCTCCCTGCCAGCCTGCCTCCCTGTCTCCCTTCCTGCCTGCCTGTCTCCCTGCCTGCCTCCCTGCCTGTCTCCCTGTCTCCCTTCCTGCCTGTCTCCCTGTCTCCCTGTCTCCCTTCCTGCCTGTCTCCCTTCCTGCCTGTCTCCCTGCCTGCCTGTCTCCCTGTCTCCCTGCCTGCCTGTCTCCCTGCCTGCCTGTCTCCCTGTCTCCCTGCCTGTCTCCCTTCTGCCTGTCTCCCTGCCTGTCTCCCTGTCTCCCTGCCTGCCTGTCTCCCTGCCTGCCTTTCTCCCTGCCTGCCTGACGAACGGACAGTGGTTGGAGTCTCAGTCCTCTGCAGTACATAAACGCTCCACGCTACATTAGAGCCCAAAGCCTTTCCACATGTTGTTTGCAGAAGGCCTCTATGGTACTTAAAGACCAATCCCTATAACCAAACCTACACTGACTGAACATCTCTCTCTCTCTCTCTCTCTCTCTCTCTCTCTCTACCGCTGTCCCGTGGTCCATACACTCACACTGACTGAACCACTGTGGGACTTGGGTCTGTGGGTCTGTGAGGCTGTGGGGCTTTGGGTCAATGAGGCTGTGGGGCTGTGGATCAGTGGGGCTGTGGGGCTGTGGGGCTTTGGGTCAATTGGGCTGTGGGGCTGTGGATCAGTGGGGCTGTGGGGCTGTGGGGCTGTGGGTCAATTGGGCTGTGGGGCAGTGGGGCTGTGGGGCTGTGGATCAATGGGGCTGTGGGGCTGTGGATCAGTGGGGCTGTGGGGCTGTGGGGCTGTGTGTCAATTGGGCTGTGGGGCTTTGGGTCAATTGGGCTGTGGGGCAGTGGGGCTGTGTGGCTGTCGGTCAACGGGGCTGTGGGTCAATTGGGCTGTGGGGCTGTGGGTCAATGGGGCTGTGGGTCAATGGGGCTGTGGGTCACTGGGCTGTGGGTCAATGGGGCTGTGGGTCAATGGGCTGTGGGTCAATTGGGCTGTGGGGCTGTGGGTCAATTATCTGGACTAACTAAACTAATTGAACTATGAAAACAAACTAAACTAACTAAACTAATTGAACCAACTGAACTAAGTAACTGAACTAACTAAACTAACTAACTGAACTAACTAAATTAACTAACTAAATTCCCTAAACTAACTGAACTAACCTACTAAACTAACTGAACTAACTGAACTAACTAAGCTAACTGAACCTACTGAACTAATTAAACTAACTGAACTAACTGAACTAACTAACTAAATTAACTAACTAAGTAAACTACCTAAACTAACTGAACTAACCTACTGAACTAACTATCTGGACTAACTGAACTAACGATCTGGACTAACTGAACTAACTAACTAAACTAACTAAACTAACTGAGCTAACTAAACTAACTGAACAAACTGAACTAAGTAACTGAACTAACTGAACTAAATAAACTAACTCAACTAACTAAATTAACAAACAAACTAATCTAACGGAACTAACTGAACTATCTAAAGGGAACAAATGAAAACACAACTCATTAAGAAAGTAAATGGAACCACACAAACTCACGGCGAACCAAAGTTCCAGTGATTTAGTCTCTAGGTTCCATCATCTAGTCCCAGTTCCATTCCTGTTGTATAGGTGGTCCTATATATATGTATATAGGATATCTATATATCTATATCATGTCTATATATGGTGGTCCTTCCCTCCGACACTCCATCAGGAGGTATGTTGTTGTGAAGTATGCTGGGTAATGACTACACTAATCAACCACCTGTCGCAGCGCTCGCTCGCTCCGATCCAACGTGCCAAGTATTCACACACACGCACGCACGCACGCACGCACGCACGCACGCACGCACACTGCCCAGATGTGTCCATCCCTTTAGCAGAGCAGAGCAGAGAGTAGAGGAATGAGGCCCAGTCCCTAACACTAATGTACACTGTACTGAAAAACTGTTATTATACCATCATTATTTGCGGTATGATCAACAGTAAAATGCTCTGAATATTTTTTACTGCAGCACAATGTAAATGGTGGTGCATTGTGGGAAAAATGTTGTTGGCTTGGAAATAATTACTGTATTGTGAAAGGTAGTGTAATTCAACGCCACAGAATACAGTGACATGCTGTATTTTTGGTGGTCCAAAAAACCATTTGACCACTAGTGGGTGCATGGTGTTGTTGTTTCTCGCTCATTAACATATTTTGAGGCGTGGCTTGTAAAGAGGCTATATTTGTTGCACCCTTGAATGAGAATGCTGTACCAAACAAGCACTCCTATGAGGTTATAATGCCTACACATTTAAAATGTACAGGGGGCAGATTGGAGTGGCAGGAAGACTTTACCCTTAAATGGTTGAGCGTGTTGCCATGTTCTTTTGGTCTGTTTAACCATGGAGTCCCTGCCAGTTTGGAAGCCTTGGTTAATTAAGGCCTCTAGATGTGCAAGTGTCAACCTGATACACTATTTATATTACTGTATTACTGTAGGTGTACTGTAATATACTGTATTTATATTACTGTAGATGTACTGTAATATAATGTATTTATATTACTGTAGGTGTACTGTAATATACTGTATTTATATTACTGTAGATGTACTGTAATATACTGTATTTATATTACTGTAGGAGGACTGTAATATCCTGTATTTATATTACTGTAGGTGTACTGTAATATACTGTATTTATATCACTGTAGGTGTACTGTAATATGATGCAGTATTTATATTACTGTAGGTGTACTGTAATATACTGTATTTATATTACTGTAGGTGTACTGTAATATACTGTATTTATATTACTGTAGGTGTACTGTAATATAATACTGTATTTATATTACTGTAGGTGTACTGTAATATACTATATTTATATTACTGTAGGTGTACTGTAATATACTGTATTTATATTACTGTAGGTGTACTGTAATATAATGTATTTATATTACTGTAGGTGTACTGTAATATACTGTATTTATATTACTGTAGATGTACTGTAATATAATGTATTTATATTACTGTAGATGTACTGTAATATAATGTAGTTATATTACTGTAGGTGTACTGTAATGTACTGTATTTATATTACTGTAGATGTACTGTAATATAATGTATTTATATTACTGTAGGTGTACTGTAATATGATACTGTATTTATATTACTGTAGATGTACTGTAATATAATGTATTTGTATTACTGTATTACTGTAGGTGTACTGTAATTCATGTATTTATATTACTGTAGATGTACTGTAATATAATGTATTTATATTACTGTAGGTGTACTGTAATATGATACTGTATTTATATTACTGTAGATGTACTGTAATATAATGTTTTTATATTACTGTATGGGGGAACGGTAATATGATACTGTATGTATATACTGTAGGTGTACTGTAATATACTGTATTTATATTACTGTAGATGTACTGTAATATAATAGTGTATTTATATTACTGTAGGTGTACTGTAATATACTGTATTTATATTACTGTAGATGTACTGTAATATAATACTCGACCTCTCAACCTCTCTACCTCTCCACCCCTCCTTCTCTCCACCTCTCCACCTCTCCACTCTCCACCTCTCCACCTCTCCACCCCTTCATCTCTCCACCTCTCCACCTCTATACTCTCCACCTCTCCACTCTCCACCTCTCCACCTCTCCACCTCTCCATCTCTCCACCTCTCCACTCTCCACCTCTCCACCTCTCTACCTCTCCACCTCTCCACCCCTCCAACTCTCCACCTCTCTACCTCTCCACCTCTCCACTCCTTTCCACTCTACCTCTCCTATCTCCCCTCCACCCCACCATCCCTCCACCTCTCCTATCTCCCCTCTACCCCACCACCCCTCCACCTCTCCTATCTCCCCTCCCCTCCACCCCACCACCATTCCATCTCTCCTATCTCCCCTCCAACTCTCCACCTCTCCTAACTCCCCTCCAACCCTCCCACTCTCCTCCACCCCTCAATTTCTCCACGTCTCTACCTCTCCTATCTCCCTCCACCTCTCCTCTCCACCTGTCCTCTCCACCCCTCCACTCTCCACCTCTCCTCTCCACCTCTCCACCTCTCTACCTCTCCATCTCTCCACATCTCCACCCCTCTATCTCTCCACTCTCCTCCTCTCCACCTCTCCATCTCTCCACCTCTCCACCCCTCTACCTCTCCACCCCTCCATCTCTCGACCTCTCGACCTCTCTACCTCTCCACCTCTCCACCCCTCCATCTCTCCACCTCTCCACCTCTCCACCCCTCTACCTCTCCACCTCTCCACCCCTCCATCTCTCCATCTCTCCACCCCTCTACCTCCACTCTCCACTCTCCACTCTCCACCTCTCTACCTCTCCACCTCTCCACCCCTCCATCTCTCCACCTCTCCACCCCTCCATCTCTCCACCCCTCTACCTCCACTCTCCTCCTCTCCACCTCTCTATCTACCTCTCTATCTCTCCACTCTCCTCCTCTCCACCTCTCCATCTCTCCACCTCTCCACCCCTCTACCTCTCCACCCCTCCATCTCTCGACCTCTCGACCTCTCTACCTCTCCACCTCTCCACCCCTCCATCTCTCCACCTCTCCACCTCTCCACCCCTCTACCTCTCCACCTCTCCACCCCTCCATCTCTCCACCTCTCCACCTCTCCACCCCTCTACCTCCACTCTCCACTCTCCACTCTCCACCTCTCTACCTCTCCATCTCTCCACCCCTCCACCTCTCCACCTCTCCATCTCTCCTCCCCTCTAACCTCCACTCTCCTCCTCTCCACCTCTCCACCTCTCTATCTCTCCATCTCTCCACCTCTCTACCCCTCTACCTCTCCATCTCTCCACCTCTCCACCCCTCTACCTCCACTCTCCACTCTCCTCCTCTCCACCTCTCCACCTCTCTACCTCCCCATCTCTCCACCTCTCTACCTCTCCACCTCTCCACCCCTCCACTCTCCACCTCTCCACCCCTCCATCTCTCCACCTCTCCACCTCTCCACCTCTCCACCCCTCTACCTCCACTCTCCACCTCTCTACCTCTCCACCCCTCCATCTCTCCACCTCTCCATCTCTCCACCCCTCTACCTCCACTCTCCTCCTCTCCACCTCTCCACCTCTCTACCTCTCCATCTCTCCACCTCTCTACCCCTCTACCTCTCCACCTCTCCACCCCTCCATCTCTCCACCTCTCCACCTCTCCACCCCTCTACCTCCACTCTCCACTCTCCTCCTCTCCACCTCTCCACCTCTCTACCTCTCCATCTCTCCACCTCTCTACCCCTCTACCTCTCCACCCCTCCACCCCTCCATCTCTCCACCTCTCCACCTCTCCTCCCCTCCACCTCTCCATCTCTCGACCTCTCGACCTCTCTACCTCTCCTCCCCTCCACCTCTCCACCTCTCGACCTCTCGACCTCTCCACCTCTCCACCTCTCCATCTCTCCACCTCTCCACCTCTCCACCTCTCCACCCCTCCATCTCTCCACCTCTCCACCTCTCCTCCCCTCCACCTCTCCATCTCTCGACCTCTCCTCCCCTCCACTTCTCGACCTCTCTACCTCTCCACCTCTCCACTTCTCCACTCTCCACCTCTCCACCTCTCCACCTCTCCACCTCTCCACCCCTCTACCTCCACTCTCCACTCTCCTCCTCTCCACCTCTCCACCTCTCTATCTCTCCATCTCTCCACCTCTCTACCCCTCTACCTCTCCACTCTCCACTCTCCTCCTCTCCACCTCTCCACCTCTCTACCTCCCCATCTCTCCACCTCTCTACCTCTCCACCTCTCCACCCCTCCACTCTCCACCTCTCCACCCCTCCATCTCTCCACCTCTCCACCTCTCCACCTCTCCACCCCTCTACCTCCACTCTCCACCTCTCTACCTCTCCACCCCTCCATCTCTCCACCTCTCCATCTCTCCACCCCTTTACCTCCACTCTCCTCCTCTCCACCTCTCCACCTCACTACCTCTCCATCTCTCCACCTCTCTACCCCTCTACCTCTCCACCTCTCCACCCCTCCATCTCTCCACCTCTCCACCTCTCCACCTCTCCACCCCTCTACCTCCACTCTCCACTCTCCTCCTCTCCACCTCTCCACCTCTCTACCTCTCCATCTCTCCACCTCTCTACCCCTCTACCTCTCCACCTCTCCACCCCTCCATCTCTCCACCTCTCCACCTCTCCTCCCCTCCACCTCTCCATCTCTCGACCTCTCGACCTCTCTACCTCTCCTCCCCTCCACCTCTCCACCTCTCGACCTCTCGACCTCTCCACCTCTCCACCTCTCCACCTCTCCATCTCTCCACCTCTCCACCTCTCCACCTCTCCACCCCTCCATCTCTCCACCTCTCCACCTCTCCTCCCCTCCACCTCTCCATCTCTCGACCTCTCCTCCCCTCCACCTCTCGACCTCTCTACCTCTCCACCTCTCCACTTCTCCACTCTCCACCTCTCCACCTCTCCACCTCTCCACCCCTCTACCTCCACTCTCCACTCTCCTCCTCTCCACCTCTCCACCTCTCTACCTCCCCATCTCTCCACCTCTCTACCTCTCCACCTCTCCACCCCTCCACTCTCCACCTCTCCACCCCTCCATCTCTCCACCTCTCCACCTCTCCACCTCTCCACCCCTCTACCTCCACTCTCCACTCTCCACTCTCCACCTCTCTACCTCTCCACCCCTCCATCTCTCCACCTCTCCATCTCTCCACCCCTCTACCTCCACTCTCCTCCTCTCCACCTCTCCACCTCTCTACCTCTCCATCTCTCCACCTCTCTACCCCTCTACCTCTCCACCTCTCCACTCTCCACCTCTCCACTCTCCACCTCTCCACCTCTCTACCTCTCCACCTCTCTACCTCTCCACCTCTCCACCCCTCCACCTCTCCTATCTCCCTCCAACCCTGTCTCTTTCTCCTTCCCTCCATCCAAAACACTTTGTTTTTCAATGACTCACATTTTCCAGTCCCCCCAGATGTGGCTCTGTGTGTGTGTGTGTGTGTGTGTGTGTGTGTGTGTGTGTGTGTGTGTGTGTGTGTGTGTGTGTGTGTGTGCGGTTTTGTGTGTGTGTGTGTGTGTGTGTGTGTGTGTGTGTGCGTGCGTGCGTGTGTGTGTGTGCGTGTGGTTTTGTGCGTGTGGTTGTGTGTGTGTGTGTGTGTGTGTGTGTGTGTGTGTGTGTCTGTGTGTGTTAAACTGCTGTAATAGGGGATGTGTTTCACTGGGAAGGAATTTGTTCTGCTCTGTTCTATTCTGCTCTGCTCTGCTCTATTCTGCTCTGCTCTATTCTGTTCTGCTCTATTCTGTCCTGTTCTATTCTGCTCTATTCTGCTCTGTATTGCTCTTCTCTATTCTGCTCTGTACTGCTCTGCTCTATCCTGCTCTATTCTGCTCTGCTCTATTCTGCTCTGTTGGACTATGCTCTGTTCTGCTCTGCTCTGCTCTGTTCGGCTATGCTCTATTCTGCTCTGTACTGCTCTGCTCTATTCTGCTCTGCTCTGTTCGGCTATGCTCTATTCTGCTCTATTCTGCTCTGTACTGCTCTGCTCTATTCTGCTCTATTCTGCTCTGCTCTGTTCGGCTATGCTCTATTCTGCTCTATTCTGCTCTGCTCTGTTCGGCTATGCTCTATTCTGCTCTATTCTGCTCTGCTCTGTTCGGTTAGATCTGACTGTAGAACATTCAGTTTACAGTAGTTTTGAATATTACTGTAGAACATGCAGTTTACAGTAGTTTTAGATCTGACTGTAGAACATTCAGTTTACAGTAGTTTTAGATCTGACTGTAGAACATTCCGTTTACAGTAGTTTTGAATCTTACTGTAGAATATTCCGTTTACAGTCATTTTGAATCTTACTGTAGAATATTCCGTTTACAGTAGTTGTAGATCTGACTGTAGAACATTCAGTTTACAGTAGTTTTAGATCTGACTGTAGAATATTCTGTTTACTGTAGTTTTGAATCTTACTGTAGAATATTCCGTTTACAGTCGTTTTGAATCTTACTGTAGAATATTCCGTTTACAGTAGTTGTAGATCTTACTGTGGAACATTCAGTTTACAGTAGTTGTAGATCTTACAGTAGAACATTCAGTTTACAGTAGTTGTAGATCTAACTGTAGAACATGCAGTTTACAGTAGTTGTAGATCTTACAGTAGAACATGCAGTTTACAGTAGTTGTAGATCTTACAGTAGAACATGCAGTTTACAGTAGTTGTAGATCTAACTGTAGAACAGGCAGTTTACAGTAGTTGTAGATCTAACTGTAGAACATGCAGTTTACAGTAGTTGTAGATCTAACTGTAGAACAGGCAGTTTACAGTAGTTGTAGATCTTAGATCTTACAGTAGAACATCTTTACTTCTTTATACTGGGGTCCATAGGGTTCTGGTCCAGAACTGTAGGGGGTAGGGTACTGTTTGGGACGCAGGACCAAGTCGTTTTATATTTGATGTTTATTTAATCTGTCTTCCAGAAGCGTTCTATAAATAGTATCCCAGAAAAAGCAGAACGTAGAACATTAACTAATTCTGTTAATTACAGCCCTGCCTTCTGAGGAGGCTGCCTTTAGCTAACACAGGTTTATAGGCTTCTGCACACACACCACAGACAGACGCACACACACACCACAGACACACGCACACACAGACGCACACACACACCACAGACACACGCACACACAGACTCACACACACCACACACCACACACTGCAAATAGTAGGTTGAGGACTTGAGAAGCAGCCGCAGGGAAACAGAGAGCTGCTGGCTGGTCTAGCCTGGTATTGAATCACTTCCTGCTGATCCAACGGACTCTTCCTGTTCCTAGCCCTGTACCGTACTGCCGGGGTTGGGGAGTAACGGATTACAAAAAACAGCATAATATTGTAATCAGATTACAGATACTTTTGAAAAAATTAGCTGATTACTGAGAGGATTACTTTTAAATTCAGGATGTTTGACATCACATCACAGGATGTTTGACATCACTTTAAATTCAGGATGTTTCTCAATGACGTTCAAATCAGCTTTGAATAGTTTAAGTTTAAGTTTGTTCCTCCTGAGTGAGTTTGCCCACCAATCAGAGACCACTATGATGACACACCAAATGGTGACCACCAATCAGAGACCACTATGATGACACGCCAAATGATGACCACCAATCAGAGACCACTATGATGACACACCAAATGTGTTTTATGGATAGCGGGAAAAGAGCAGGAAGAGGCTTGGTTGGCTACAGTCCAACTCTTCCATTGGTGCGGCTGCTGTCGGCATCCAAAGATTATCCGTCTTGAATAAACCCTTGGAGGTAAAGATGACGGTAGTGGTTTAGTCTACGGCGATACGGATATCACTTATTGTTGATATCTACATAGAGCATTGATGTGAATCACACTGTTGCTCTCTCATTTAGCTATTTGCATCTTACGGATTGGGGTTGTTGAGGATGGTTCACAAATCTAAAGGTGTATTTGAACCCAATATTGGTTGAATTCAAGAAGTTTAAGCTGCCGATCAATCATTGTTTTTGAAACCAGTGGACAGCCAGTGAAAAACGCTCTCTTGCGACAGCTGCAGTGTGGATCCCAGCCTATAGAATAACAGTGTGGATCCCAGCCTATAGAATAACAGCTGCAATGTGGATCCCAGCCTATAGAATAAAAGTGTGGATCCCAGCCTATAGAATCACAGTGTGGATCCCAGCCTATAGAATAACAGTGTGGATCCCAGCCTATAGAATAACAGTGTGGATCCCACCCTATAGAATAACAGTGTGGATCCGACCCTATAGAATAACAGTGTGGATCCCAGCCTATGGAATAACAGTGTGGATCCCAGCCTATAGAATCACAGCTGCAGTGTGGATCCCAGCCTATAGAATCACAGCTGCAGTGTGGATCCCAGCCTATAGAATCACAGCTGCAGTGTGGATCCCAGCCTATAGAATAACAGTGTGGATCACAGCCTATAGAGTAGCAGTGTGGATCCCAGCCTATAGAATCACAGCTGCAGTGTGGATCCCAGCCTACAGAATAACAGTGTGGATCCCAGCCTATTGAATCACAGCTGCAGTGTGGATCCCAACCTATAGAATCACAGCTGCAGTGTGGATCCCAGCCTATAGAATAACAGTGTAGATCCCAGCATATAGAATAACAGCTGCAGTTTGGATCACAGCCTATAGAATAACAGTGTGGATCCCAGCCTATGGAATAACAGCTGCAGTGTGGATCCCAGCCTATAGAATAACAGTGTGGATCCCAGCCTATAGAATAACAGTGTGGATTCCAGCCTATAGAATCACAGCTGCAGTGTGGATCCCAGCCTATAGAATAACAGCTGCATTGTGGATCCCAGCCTATAGAATAACAGTGTGGATCCCAGCCTATAGAATAACAGTGTGGATCCCAGCCTATAGAATAACAGCTGCAATATGGATCCCAGCCTATAGTGGATCCCAGCCTATAGAACAACAGCTGCATGGTGTGGATCCGAGCCTATAGAATAACAGCTGCATAGTGTGGATCCCAGCCTATTGAATAACAGCTGCATGGTGTGGATCCCAGCCTATAGAATAACAGCTGCATAGTGTGGATCCCAGCCTATTGAATAACAGCTGCATAGTGTGGATCCCAGCCTATAGAATAACAGTGTGGATCCCAGCCTATAGAATAACAGCTGCAGTGTGGATCCCAGCCTATAGAATAACAGTGTGGATCCCAGCCTATAGAATAACAGCTGCAATGTGGACAGTGTGGATCCCAGTGGATCCCAGCGTATGGAATAACACCTGCATAGTGTGGATCCCAGCCTATAGAATAACAGTGTGGATCCCAGCCTATAGAACAACAGCTGCATGGTGTGGATCCCAGCCTATAGAATAACAGCTGCATAGTGTGGATCCCAGCCTATAGAATAACAGCTGCATGGTGTGGATCCCAGCCTATTGAATAACAGCTGCATAGTGTGGATCCCGCCTATAGAATAACAGCTGCATGGTGTGTATCCCAGCCTATAGAATAACAGATGCATAGTGTGGATCCCAGCCTATTGAATAACAGCTGCATGGTGTGGATCCCAGCCTATTGAATAACAGCTGCATAGTGTGGATCCCAGCCTATAGAATAACAGTGTGGATCCCAGCCTATTGAATAACAGCTGCATAGTGTGGATCCCAGCCTATAGAATAACAGTGTGGATCCCAGCCTATGGAATAACAGCTGCATGGTGTGGATCCCAGCCTATAGAATAACAGCTGCATAGTGTGGATCCCAGCCTAGAGAATAACAGTGTGGATCCCAGCCTATTGAATAACAGCTGCATAGTGTGGATCCCCGCCTATAGAATAACAGTGTGGATCCCAGCCTATAGAATAACAGTGTGGATCCCAGCCTATGGAATAACAGCTGCATAGTGTGGATCCAAGCCTATAGAATAAAAGTGGGGCTTTTAGTGAAGACACGAAATAAAAAGTGTTAAACAAATCAATTTGAGATTTGAGATTCTTTAAAGTAGCGACACTTTGCCTTGATAACAGCTTTGCACACTCTTGGCATTCTCTCAACCAGCTTCATGAGGTAGTCACCTGGAATGCATTTCAATTAACAGGTGTTAAAAGTTAATTTGTGGAATTTATTTTCTTCCTAATGCGTTTGAGCCAATCAGTTATGTTGTGACAAGGTAGGGGTGGTATAGAGAAGATAGCCCTATTTGGTTAAAGACCAAGTCTATATTATGGCAAGAACAGCTCAAATAAGCAAAGAGAAACGACAATCCATCATTACTTTAAAACATGAAGGTCAGTCAATACGGAAAATGTCAAGAACTTTAAAAGTTTCTTCAAGTGCAGTCAAGTGCAGTCGCAAAAAGCATCATGCGATGAAACTGGCTCTCATGAGGACCGCCACAGCAAAGGAAGACTCAGAGGTACCTCTGCTGCAGAGGACAAGTTGATTAGAGTTAACTGTCTCTTATAAGCACCGCCACAGCAAAAGAAGACTCAGAGGTACCTCTGCTGCAGAGGACAAGTTCATTAGAGTTAACTGTCTCTCATAAGCACCGCCACAGGAAAGGAAGACCCAGAGTTACCTCTGCTGCAGAGGATAAGTTGATTAGAGTTACCAGCCTCGGAAATTGCAGCCCAAAGAAATGCTTCACAGAGTTCAAGTAACTGACACATCTCAACATCAACTGTTCAGAGGAGACTGCGTTAATCTGTCCTTTGGTCTGGTGAGTCCAATTTTAAATCTTTGGTTCCAACCAGCGTGTCTTTGTGAGACGCAGAGAAGGTGAACGGATGATCTCCGCATGTGTGGTTCCCACCGTGAAGCATGGAGGAGGAGGTGTTATGGTGTGGGGGTGCTTTGCTGGTGACACTGGTCACCAACTAAAAGGTCAACGATAGCCCTTTTCAGTAGTGCTCAAAGCCATGCCATGAACACAGCATTCATTTTTCACCTGTAAATAGCCCTTTTCAGTAGTGCTCAAAGCCATGCCATGAACACAGCATTAATTTTTCACCTGTAAATAGCCCTCTTCAGTAGTGCTCAAAGCCATGCCATGAACACAGCATTCATTTTTCACCTGTAAATAGCCCTTTTCAGTAGTGCTCAAGGCCATGCCATGAACACAGCATTCATTTTCCACCTGTAAATAGCCCTCTTCAGTAGTGCTCAAAGCCATGCCATGAACACAGCATTCATTTTTCACCTGTAAATAGCCCTCTTCAGTAGTGCTCAAAGCCATGCCATGAACACAGCATTCATTTTTCACCTGTAAATAGCCCTTTTCAGTAGTGCTCAAGGCCATGCCATGAACACAGCATTCATTTTTCACCTGTAAATAGCCCTCTTCAGTAGTGCTCAAAGCCATGCCATGAACACAGCATTCATTTTTCACCTGTAAATAGCCCTCTTCAGTAGTGCTCAAAGCCATGCCATGAACACAGCATTCATTTTTCACCTGTAAATAGCCCTTTTCAGTAGTGCTCAAGGCCATGCCATGAACACAGCATTCATTTTTCACCTGTAAATAGCCCTCTTCAGTAGTGCTCAAAGCCATGCCATGAACACAGCATTCATTTTTCACCTGTAAATAGCCCTTTTCAGTAGTGCTCAAAGCCATGCCATGAACACAGCATTCATTTTTCACCTGTAAATAGCCCTTTTCAGTAGTGCTCAAAGCCATGCCATGAACACAGCATTCATTTTTCACCTGTAAATAGCCCTTTTCAGTAGTGCTCAAAGCCATGCCATGAACACAGCATTCATTTTTCACCTGTAAATAGCCCTCTTCAGTAGTGCTCAAAGCCATGCCATGAACACAGCATTCATTTTTCACCTGTATATAGCACTTTTCAGTAGTGCTCAAAGCCATGCCATGAACACAGCATTCATTTTTCACCTGTAAATAGCCGTTTTCAGTAGTGCTCAAAGCCATGCCATGAACACAGCATTCATTTTTCACCTGTAAATAGCCCTTTTCAGTAGTGCTCAAAGCCATGCCATGAACACAGCATTCATTTTTCACCTGTAAATAGCACTTTTCAGTAGTGCTCAAAGCCATGCCATGAACACAGCATTAATTTTTAATCTGTAAATAGCCCTTTTCAGTAGTGCTCAAAGCCATGCCATGAACACAGCATTCATTGTTCACCTGTAAATAGCCCTCTTCAGTAGTGCTCAAAGCCATGCCATGAACACAGCATTCATTTTTCACCTGTAAATAGCCCTCTTCAGTAGTGCTCAAAGCCATGCCATGAACACAGCATTCATTTTTCACCTGTAAATAGCCCTTTTCAGTAGTGCTCAATCCATGCCATGAACACAGCATTCATTTTTCACCTGTAAATAGCCCTTTTTAGTAGTGCTCAAAGCCATGCCATGAACACAGCATTCATTTTTCACCTGTAAATAGCACTTTTCAGTAGTGCTCAAAGCCATGCCATGAACACAGCATTAATTTTTCATCTGTAAATAGCCCTTTTCAGTAGTGCTCAAAACCATGCCATGAACACAGCATTCATTTTTCACCTGTAAATAGCCCTTTTCAGTAGTGCTCAAAGCCAAGCCATGAACACAGCATTCATTTTTCACCTGTAAATAGCACTTTTCAGTAGTGCTCAAAGCCATGCCATGAACACAGCATTCATTTTTCACCTGTAAACAGCCCTTTTCAGTAGTGCTCAAAGCCATGCCATGAACACAGCATTTATTTTTCACCTGTAAATAGCCCTTTTCAGTAGTGCTCAAAGCCATGCCATGAACAAAGCATTCATTTTTCATCTGTAAATAGCCCTTTTCAGTAGTGCTCAAAGCCATGCCATGAACACAGCATTCATTTTTCATCTGTAAATAGCCCTTTTCAGTAGTGCTCAAGGCCATGCCATGAACACAGCATTCATTTTTCACCTGTAAATAGCCCTTTTCAGTAGTGCTCAAAGCCATGCCATGAACACAGCATTCATTTTTCACCTGTAAATAGCCCTTTTCAGTAGTGCTCAAAGCCATGCCATGAACACAGCATTCATTTTTCACCTGTAAATAGCCCTTTTCAGTAGTGCTCAAAGCCATGCCATGAACACAGCATTCATTTTTCATCTGTAAATAGCCCTTTTCAGTAGTGCTCAAGGCCATGCCATGAACACAGCATTCATTTTTCACCTGTAAATAGCCCTTTTCAGTAGTGCTCAAAGCCATGCCATGAACACAGCATTCATTTTTCACCTGTAAATAGCCCTTTTCAGTAGTGCTCAAAGCCAAGCCATGAACACAGCATTCATTTTTCACCTGTAAATAGCCCTTTTCAGTAGTGCTCAAAGCCATGCCATGAACACAGCATTCATTTTTCACCTGTAAATAGCCCTTTTCAGTAGTGCTCAAAGCCATGCCATGAACACAGCATTCATTTTTCACCTGTAAATAGCCCTTTTCAGTAGTGCTCAAAGCCATGCCATGAACACAGCATTCATTTTTCAACTTGAATCAATGAGTCCCAATCAGTCGTCCATGACAACACAATCATAAACAACAGAGTAGGGCTGGCTAATACAGCCTTAGTTTTGGGGTCATGCTCAGGTAAAACAATTTGGCTCATCTTTTCTTCCATATTTCCAAGTCCTATTCTTGAAGATCAAGGGGTATAACATTTATTGGAGTGACTGGAATTCTGATAGACTTTGGTTTCAATGTAAAGATATAATTTAATCATATTATTATAATGTAGTAGAAAGCGATGGGTTAGAAGAAGCCTACATAACCAACCCATAAAGTAACATCCATATATTGCCAGCTGTGTAAACTTTAACATTGATTTATCCTGCAACAGATGTCGTTCAATCGGTAACATACATGTTTTTATAAGGGCTCAGACCCAGATGCAAACACGGGAGGCAGATGGTTTGAATGTTTGATATTTATTCGTTTCAAAAGGAGTAGGCAAGAGAATGGTCGTGGACAGGAGTCCAGGAGGTACAGAATGGTCAGGCAGGCAGAATGGTCAGGGCAGGCAGAGTGGTCAGGGCAGGCAGAGTGGTCAGGCAGGCAGAATGGTCAAGGCAGGCAGAGTGGTCAGGGCAGGCAGAGTGGTCAGGGCAGGCAGAGTGGTCAGGGCAGGCAGAATGGTCAGGGCAGGCAGAGTGGTCAGGGCAGGCAGAGTGGTCAGGGCAGGCAGAGTGGTCAAGGCAGGCAGAATGGTCAAGGCAGGCAGAATGGTCAAGGCAGGCAGAATGGTCAGGCAGGCAGAATGGTCAGGCAGGCAGAATGGTCAGGCAGGCAGAATGGTCAGGCAGGCGGATACAGAAACAGGCAAGGGTCAAACCCGGGAGGACTAGCAGAAGAGAGAATAGCAAAAGCAGGAGCACGGGAAAAACACACTGGTTGACTTGAACATACAAGACGAACCAGCCCAGAGAGACAGGAAACACAGGGATACATACACTGGTACAGAGAGACAGGAAACACAGGGATAAATACACTGGCACAGAGAGACAGGAAACACAGGGATACATACACTGGTACAGAGAGACAGGAAACACAGGGATACATACACTGGCCCAGAGAGACAGGAAACACAGGGATACATACACTGGCACAGAGAGACAGGAAACACAGGGATACATACACTGGCACAGAGAGACAGGAAACACAGGGATACATACACTGGCACAGAGAGACAGGAAACACAGGGATACATACACTGGCACAGAGAGACAGGAAACACAGGGATACATACACTGGGACAGAGAGACAGGAAACACAGGGATAAATACACTGGCACAGAGAGACAGGAAACACAGGGATAAATACACTGGGACAGAGAGACAGGAAACACAGGGATAAATACACTGGTACAGAGAGACAGGAAACACAGGGATAAATACACTGGCACAGAGAGACAGGAAACACAGGGATAAATACACTGGCACAGAGAGACAGGAAACACAGGGATAAATACACTGGCCCAGAGAGACAGGAAACACAGGGATAAATACACTGGTACAGAGAGACAGGAAACACAGGGATAAATACACTGGTACAGAGAGACAGGAAACACAGGTATAAATACACTGGTGCAGAGAGACAGGAAACACAGGGATAAATACACTAGTACAGAGAGACAGGAAGCACAGGGTTAAATACACTGGTACAGAGAGACAGGAAACACAGGGATAAATACACTGGGGAAAATAAGCGACACCTGGAGGGGGTGGAGACATAACAGGAACAGGTGAAACAGATCAGGGCGTGACATGCTTGTCTTCTTCTAATGCCTCTTTAGGGGACAGTAATCAAACAGTAACTGAATGTAATCAGATTACGTTACTGAGTTTAGGTAATCTAAAAGTTACGTTACTGATTAAAAGTTTGGACAGGTACTAGTAACTAACGGAATTACATTTAGAAGGTGACCCAGCCAACCCTGGGTATGGCTAAGAGAGCTATGGAATGGAGCGATTTTAGTGCCAACAGAAACTAAATCCTAATTTTATTGATGCTATGGGAGCTGGCTAATGGAGATATCTGACTCCACACCAGGACCTTACATGTTGTGTGCTTCATACATGAACTAATTAAATTGTCATCAACTATGAATGTATGTTCCTCTTGGGGTAAATAGGGACTAGTGTTTGTCTCTCTCTCTCTCTCTCTCTCTCTCTCTGTTTCTCTCTGTCTCTCTCTCTCGGTCTCTCTCTCTGTTTCTCTCTCTCTCTCTCTGTCTCTCTCTCTCTCTCTCTCTCTCTCTCTCTCTCTCTGTCTCTCTGTGTTTCTCTCTGTTTCTCTCCCTCTCTGTCTCTCTCTCTGTCTCTCTCTCTCTCTCCCTCTCTCTCTCTCTGTCTCTCTCTCTCTCTGTTTCTCTCTCCCTCTGTCTCTCTCTGTCTCTCTCTGTTTCTCTCTCTCTCTCTCTCTCTCTCTCTCTCTCTCTCTCTCTCTCTCTCTCTGTGTTTCTCTCTGTTTCTCTCCCTCTCTCTCTGTCTCTCTCTCTGTCTCTCTCTCGCTCTCTCCCTCTCTCTCTCTCTGTCTCTCTCTCTCTCTCTCTCTCCCTCTGTCTCTCTCTATCTCTCTTTCTGTCTATCTTTCTGTATGTCTCTCTCTGTCTTTCTGCACACAGGGATTTCATTTCACCTTCTGACTGATGGAATTTTGAAGAGGCTGCTATCCCTTTCAGTCCATTCAATAATAGATGATGCTATGGCATCAACCAGACACCCTACACCTCTCTCTCTTTTTCTCTTTCTAAAATTCCTTCTCTTTCTTTCTCTCTGGTCTGACCATTAGCCAGGCCATGAGAGGTAGAGAGAGGGGTGGAAAAGCATTGATGAATAATTCAAATGTATATCTGTGTCTCTTTCTCCCTGGGATCCCTCTTTCTCCATCTCTCTCTCTCTCTCTCTCTCTCTCTCTCTCTCTCTCTCTCTCTCTCTCTCTCTCTCTCGTTATATCTCTCTCTCTTTCTCTCTCTCTCTCTCTCTCTCTCTCTCTCTCTCTCTCTCTCTCGTTATCTCTCTCTCGTTATATCTGTCTCTCTTTCTCCCTGGGATCCCTCTTTCTCCATCTCTCTCTCTCTCTCTCTCTCTCTCTCGCTCTCGTTATCTCTCTCTCGTTATATCTCTCTCTCTTTCTCTCTCTCTCTCTCTCTCTCTCTCTCTCTCTCTCTCTCTCTCGATCACCCAGTGTGTAGTGTAGCCTGTGATGAGGAGTCAGGCATCTTAACTCAGAAGCTCTGTGATGTTAATGCTGTAATAACCAGCAAGCTCTGAAACGTGTGTTACTATGGAGACCCTCAGGAGTACGTCCTGTCTCTGTCTGTTCCTCTGCTTACTACAGCCTCCTCTACAAGGTAAGGACTCACTGGACTGAACCAGTGTTACTATGGAGACCCTCAGGAGTATGTCCTGTCTCTGTCTGTTCCTCTGCTTACTACAGCCTCCTCTACAAGGTAAGGACTCACTGGACTGAACCAGTGTTACTATGGAGACTCTTAGGAGGACGTCCTGTTGATGTACTTTATCATTTTTCTATCTTCTTCTTAATGTGTCTACAGTATATATTGGTACACGTTTACTGCTATATTCTATGTATAAAGGTTTCTAACTTCATCTTGTCTTATTAAACAAGGCTTTTATAAAGTGTGTTATGTTCCCTCAGGTCTGGAGATCGTGGACCCAGAGGAGGTAGAGTATGTCCGTCAGCAGGCCAGAGGGGTGGTCGGGGGCTCTGTGACTCTAGAATGTGGATCCACCATGCCTGATATCCTCATCTGGGGATTCACCAGGACTGGGTCCCAGTCTAACCTAGCTGTGGCTTATAACTATGGACATGGCCCCGTGCTCCAGCCTCTACTCTCCAGCAGCCTGGGACATCTGAGGGTGGGTAACCCATCTTTTCTACCCTAAAACTAATGTCTGCTACCCTAACTCAAACCTCATCTACCCTAAAACTAATGTCTGCTACCCTAACCTCATCTACCCTAAAACTAACGTCTACTACCCTAACTCAAACCTCATCTACCCTAAAACTAACATCTGCTACCTTAACTCTAACCTCATCTACCCTAAAACTAACGTCTTCTACCATAACTCTAACCTCATCTACCCTAAAACTAACATCTGCTACCCTAACTCTAACCTCATCTACCCTAAAACTAACGTCTTCTACCCTAACTCTAACCTCATCTACCCTAAAACTAACCACTGCTACCCTAACTCTAACCTCATCTACCCTAAAACTAACGTATTCTGCCCTAACTCTAACCTCATCTACCCTAAAACTAACGTCTTCTACCCTAACTCTAACCTCATCTACCCTAAAACTAACGTCTGCCACCCTAACTCTAACCTCATCTACCCTAAAACGAATGTCTGCTACCCTAACTCTAACCTCATCTACCCTAAAACTAACATCTGCTACCCTAACTCTAACCTCATCTACCCTAAAACTAACGTATGCAACCCTAACTTTAACCTCATCTACCTTAAAACTAACGTCTGCTACCCTAAATCTAACCTCTTCTACCCTAAAACTAACATCTGCTACCCTAACTCTAACCGCATCTACCCTAAAACTAACGTCTGCTACCCTACATCTAACCGCATCTACCCTAAAATTAAAGTCTGCTACCCTAACTCTAAATCTTTCTACCCTAAAACTAACGTCTGCTATCCTAACTCTAACCTCTTCTACCCTAACTCTAACCTCTTCTACCCTAATTCTAACCTCTTCTACCCTAACTCTAACCTCATCTACCCTAACTCTAACCTCTTCTACCCTAACTCTAACCTCCTCTACCATAACGCCAACCTCTTCTACCCTAATTCTAACCACTTCTAACCTCTTCTACCCTAACTCTAACCTCTTCTACCCTAACTCTAACCTCATCTACCCTAAAACGAACGTCTGCTACCCTAACTCTAACCTCATCTACCCTAAAACTAACATATGCTACCCTAACTCTAACCTCATCTACCCTAAAACTAACGTATGCAACCCTAACTTTAACCTCATCTACCTTAAAACTAACGTCTGCTACCCTAAATCTAACCTCTTCTACCCTAAAACTAACATCTGCTACCCTAACTCTAACCGCATCTACCCTAAAACTAACGTCTGCTACCCTACATCTAACCGCATCTACCCTAAAATTAACGTCTGCTACCGTAACTCTAAATCTTTCTACCCTAAAACTAACGTCTGCTACCCTAACTCTAACCTCTTCTACCCTAACTCTAACCTCTTCTACCCTAATTCTAACCTCTTCTACCCTAACTCTAACCTCATCTACCCTAACTCTAACCTCTTCTACCCTAACTCTAACCTCATCTACCCTCCTCTTCCCTAACTCTAACCTCTCCTACCCTAACTCTAACCTCTTCTACCCTAACTCTAACCTCCTCTACCATAACGCCAACCTCTTCTACCCTAATTCTAACCACTTCTAACGTCTTCTACCCTAACTCTAACCTCTTCTACCCTAACTCTAACCTCTTCTACGCTAATTCTAACCTCTTCTACCCTAACTCTAACCTCTTCTACCCTAACTCTAATCTCTTCTACCCTAACTCTAACCTCATCTACCCTAAAACTAACATCTGCTACCCTAACTCTAACCTCATCTACCCTAAAACTAACGTATGCAACCCTAACTTTAACCTCATCTACCTTAAAACTAACGTCTGCTACCCTAAATCTAACCTCTTCTACCCTAAAACTAACCTCTTCTACCCTAACTCTAACCTCTTCTACCCTAATTCTAACCTCTTCTACCCTAACTCTAACCTCATCTACCCTAACTCTAACCTCTTCTACCCTAACTCTAACCTCCTCTACCATAACGCCAACCTCTTCTACCCTAATTCTAACCACTTCTAACCTCTTCTACCCTAACTCTAACCTCTTCTACCCTAACTCTAACCTCATCTACCCTAAAACGAACGTCTGCTACCCTAACTCTAACCTCATCTACCCTAAAACTAACATATGCTACCCTAACTCTAACCTCATCTACCCTAAAACTAACGTATGCAACCCTAACTTTAACCTCATCTACCTTAAAACTAACGTCTGCTACCCTAAATCTAACCTCTTCTACCCTAAAACTAACATCTGCTACCCTAACTCTAACCGCATCTACCCTAAAACTAACGTCTGCTACCCTACATCTAACCGCATCTACCCTAAAATTAACGTCTGCTACCCTAACTCTAAATCTTTCTACCCTAAAACTAACGTCTGCTACCCTAACTCTAACCTCTTCTACCCTAACTCTAACCTCTTCTACCCTAATTCTAACCTCTTCTACCCTAACTCTAACCTCATCTACCCTAACTCTAACCTCTTCTACCCTAACTCTAACCTCATCTACCCTCCTCTTCCCTAACTCTAACCTCTCCTACCCTAACTCTAACCTCTTCTACCCTAACTCTAACCTCCTCTACCATAACGCCAACCTCTTCTACCCTAATTCTAACCACTTCTAACGTCTTCTACCCTAACTCTAACCTCTTCTACCCTAACTCTAACCTCTTCTACGCTAATTCTAACCTCTTCTACCCTAACTCTACCCTCTTCTACCCTAACTCTAATCTCTTCTACCCTAACTCTAACCTCATCTACCCTAAAACTAACATCTGCTACCCTAACTCTAACCTCATCTACCCTAAAACTAACGTATGCAACCCTAACTTTAACCTCATCTACCTTAAAACTAACGTCTGCTACCCTAAATCTAACCTCTTCTACCCTAAAACTAACATCTGCTACCCTAACTCTAACCGCATCTACCCTAAAACTAACGTCTGCTACCCTACATCTAACCGCATCTACCCTAAAATTAACGTCTGCTACCCTAACACTAAATCTTTCTACCCTAAAACTAACATCTGCTACCCTAACTCTAACCTCTTCTACCCTTACTCTAACCTCTTCTACCCTAATTCTAACCTCTTCTACGCTAACCTCTTCTACCCTAACTCTAACCTCATCTACCCTAACTCTAACCTCTTCTACCCTAACTCTAACCTCATCTACCCTCCTCTTCCCTAACTCTAACCTCTCCTACCCTAACTCTAACCTCTTCTACGCTAATTCTAACCTCTTCTACCCTAACTCTAACCTCTTCTACCCTAACTCTAACCTCTTCTACCCTCTTCTACCCTAACTCTAATCTCTTCTACCCTAACTCTAACCTCATCTACCCTAAAACTAACATCTGCTACCCTAACTCTAACCTCATCTACCCTAAAACTAACGTATGCAACCCTAACTTTAACCTCATCTACCTTAAAACTAACGTCTGCTACCCTAAATCTAACCTCTTCTACCCTAAAACTAACATCTGCTACCCTAACTCTAACCGCATCTACCCTAATTCTAATTCTAAAATTAACGTCTGCTACCCTAACTCTAGATCTTTCTACCCTAAAACTAACGTCTGCTACCCTAACTCTAACCTCTTCTACCCTAACTCTAACCTCATCTACCCTCCTCTTCCCTAACTCTAACCTCTCCTACCCTAACTCTAACCTCTTCTACCCTAACTCTAACCTCCTCTACCATAACGCCAACCTCTTCTACCCTAATTCTAACCACTTCTAACCTCTTCTACCCTAACTCTAACCTCTTCTACCCTAACTCTAACCTCTTCTACGCTAATTCTAACCTCTTCTACCCTAACTCTAACCTCTTCTACCCTAACTCTAACCTCTTCTACCCTCTTCTACCCTAACTCTAATCTCTTCTACCCTAACTCTAACCTCATCTACCCTAAAACTAATATCTGCTACCCTAACTCTAACCTCATCTACCCTAAAACTAACGTATGCAACCCTAACTTTAACCTCATCTACCTTAAAACTAACGTCTGCTACCCTAAATCTAACCTCTTCTACCCTAAAACTAACATCTGCTACCCTAACTCTAACCGCATCTACCCTAAAACTAACGTCTGCTACCCTACATCTAACCGCATCTACCCTAAAATTAACGTCTGCTACCCTAACTCTAAATCTTTCTACCCTAAAACTAACGTCTGCTACCCTAACTCTAACCTCTTCTACCCTAACTCTAACCTCTTCTACCCTAATTCTAACCTCTTCTACGCTAACCTCTTCTACCCTAAGTCTAACCTCATCTACCCTAACTCTAACCTCTTCTACCCTAACTCTAACCTCATCTACCCTCCTCTTCCCTAACTCTAACCTCTCCTACCCTAACTCTAACCTCTTCTACCCTAACTCTAACCTCCTCTACCATAACGCCAACCTCTTCTACCCTAATTCTAACCACTTCTAACCTCTTCTACCCTAACTCTAACCTCTTCTACCCTAACTCTAACCTCTTCTACGCTAATTCTAACCTCTTCTACCCTAACTCTAACCTCTTCTACCCTAACTCTAACCTCTTCTACCCTCTTCTACCCTAACTCTAATCTCTTCTACCCTAACTCTAACCTCATCTACCCTAAAACTAACATCTGCTACCCTAACTCTAACCTCATCTACCCTAAAACTAACGTATGCAACCCTAACTTTAACCTCATCTACCTTAAAACTAACGTCTGCTACCCTAAATCTAACCTCTTCTACCCTAAAATTAACATCTGCTACCCTAACTCTAACCGCATCTACCCTAATTCTAATTCTAAAATTAACGTCTGCTACCCTAACTCTAAATCTTTCTACCCTAAAACTAACGTCTGCTACCCTAACTCTAACCTCTTCTACCCTAATTCTAACCTCTTCTACCCTAACTCTAACCTCATCTACCCTAATTCTAACCTCTTCTACCCTAACTCTAACCTCCTCTACCATAACGCCAACCTCTTCTACCCTAATTCTAACCACTTCTAACCTCTTCTACCCTAACTCTAACCTCTTCTACCCTAACTCTAACCTCATCTACCCTAAAACGAACGTCTGCTACCCTAACTCTAACCTCATCTACCCTAAAACTAACATCTGCTACCCTAACTCTAACCTCATCTACCCTAAAACTAACGTATGCAACCCTAACTTTAACCTCATCTACCTTAAAACTAACGTCTGCTACCCTAAATCTAACCTCTTCTACCCTAAAACTAACATCTGCTACCCTAACTCTAACCGCATCTACCCTAAAACTAACGTCTGCTACCCTACATCTAACCTCTTCTACCCTAAAATTAACGTCTGCTACCCTAACTCTAAATCTTTCTACCCTAAAACTAACGTCTGCTACCCTAACTCTAACCTCTTCTACCCTAACTCTAACCTCTTCTACCCTAATTCTAACCTCTTCTACCCTAACTCTAACCTCATCTACCCTAACTCTAACCTCTTCTACCCTAACTCTAACCTCATCTACCCTCCTCTTCCCTAACTCTAACCTCTCCTACCCTAACTCTAACCTCTTCTACCCTAACTCTAACCTCCTCTACCATAACGCCAACCTCTTCTACCCTAATTCTAACCACTTCTAACCTCTTCTACCCTAACTCTAACCTCTTCTACCCTAACTCTAACCTCTTCTACCCTAACTCTAACCTCTTCTACCCTAACTCTAACCTCTTCTACCCTAACTCTAACCTCTTCTACCCTCTTCTACCCTAACTCTAATCTCTTCTACCCTAACTCTAACCGAGTTACCCTAACTCTACCCTAACTCTTACCTCTTCTAACCTCTTCTACCCTAACTCTAACCTCTTCTAACCTCTTCTACCCTAACTCTAACCTCTTCTAACCTCATCTACCCTAACTCTAACCTCTTCTAACCTCTTCTACCCTAACTCTAACCTCTTCTAACCTCTTCTACCGTAACTCTAACCTAGTTAAACTAACTCTAACCTCTTCTACCCTCTTCTACCCTAACTCTAACCTCTTCTACCCCAATTCTAATCTCTTCTACCCTAACTCTAACCTAGTTAAACTAACTCTAACCTCTTCTAACATCTTCTACCCTAACTTTAACCTCTTCTACCCTAACTCTAACCTCATCTACCCTAACTCTAACCACTTCTACCCTCTTCTACCCTAACTCTAACCTAGTTACCTCTTTTACCCTCTTCTAACCTCTTCTACCCTAACTCTAACCTAGTTACCTCATCTACCCTAACTCTACCCTCTTCTACCCTAACTCTAACCTCTTCTACCCTCTTCTACCCTAACTCTAACCTCCTCTACCCTCTTCACCTTAACTCTAACCTCTTCTACCCTCTTCTACGCTAACTCTACCCTCTTCTACCCTCTTCTACCCTAACTCTACCCTCTTCTACCCTAACTTTAACCTCTTCTACCCTAACTCTAACCTCTTCTAACCTCTTCTACCCTAACACTAACCTCTTCTACCCTAACTCTAACCTCATCTACCCTAACTCTAACCTCTTCTACCCTCTTCTACCCTAACTCTAACCTAGTTACCTCTTCTACCCTCTTCTAACCTCTTCTACCCTAACTCTAACCTAGTTACCTCATCTACCCCAACTCTACCCTCTTCTACCCTAACTCTAACCTCTTCTACCCTCTTCTACCCTAACTCTAACCTCCTCTACCCTAACTCTAACCTCTTCTACCCTAATTCTAATCTCTTCTACCCTAACTCTAACCTAGTTAAACTAACTCTAACCTCTTCTAACATCTTCTACCCTAACTCTAACCTCTTCTACCCTAACTCTAACCTCATCTACCCTAACTCTAACCACTTCTACCCTCTTCTACCCTAACTCTAACCTAGTTACCTCTTTTACCCTCTTCTAACCTCTTCTACCCTAACTCTAACCTAGTTACCTCATCTACCCTAACTCTACCCTCTTCTACCCTAACTCTAACCTCTTCTACCCTCTTCTACCCTAACTCTAACCTCCTCTACCCTCTTCACTTTAACTCTAACCTCTTCTACCCTCTTCTACGCTAACTCTACCCTCTTCTACCCTCTTCTACCCTAACTCTACCCTCTTCTACCCTAACTTTAACCTCTTCTACCCTAACTCTAACCTCTTCTAACCTCTTCTACCCTAACACTAACCTCTTCTACCCTAACTCTAACCTCATCTACCCTAACTCTAACCTCTTCTACCCTCTTCTACCCTAACTCTAACATAGTTACCTCTTCTACCCTCTTCTAACCTCTTCTACCCTAACTCTAACCTAGTTACCTCATCTACCCCAACTCTACCCTCTTCTACCCTAACTCTAACCTCTTCTACCCTCTTCTAACCTCCTCTACCCTAACTCTAACCTCTTCTAACCTATTCTACCCTAACTCTAAACAAGTTAAACTAACTCTAACCTCTTCTAACCTATTCTACCCTAACTCTAAACAAGTTAAACTAACTTTAACCTCTTCTACCCTAACTCTAACCTCTTCTAACCTCTTCTACCCTAACACTAACCTCTTCTACCCTAACTCTAACCTCATCTACCCTAACTCTAACCTCTTCTACCCTCTTCTACCCTAACTCTAACCTAGTTACCTCTTCTACCCTCTTCTAACCTCTTCTACCCTAACTCTAACCTAGTTACCTCATCTACCCCAACTCTACCCTCTTCTACCCTAACTCTAACCTCTTCTACCCTCTTCTACCCTAACTCTAACCTCCTCTACCCTAACTCTAACCTCTTCTAACCTATTCTACCCTAACTCTAAACAAGTTAAACTAACTCTAACCTCTTCTAACCTCTTCTACCCTAACTCTAACCTCATCTACCCTAACTCTAACCTCTTCTACCCTCTTCTACCCTAACTCTAACCTAGCTACCTCTTCTACCCTCTTCTAACCTCTTCTACCCTAACTCTAACCTAGTTACCTCATCTACCCCAACTCTACCCTCTTCTACCCCAACTCTAACCTCTTCTACCCTCTTCTACCCTAACTCTAACCTCCTCTACCCTAACTCTAACCTCTTCTAACCTATTCTACCCTAACTCTAACCTAGTTAAACTAACTCTAACCTCTTCTAACCTCTTCTACCCTAACTCTAACCTCTTCTACCCTAACTCTAACCTCTTCTACCCTCTTCTACCCTAACTCTAACCTAGTTACCTCTTCTACCCTCTTCTAACCTCTTCTACCCTAACTCCAACCTAGTTACCTCATCTACCCTAACTCTACCCTCTTCTACCCTAACTCTAACCTCTTCTAACCTCTTCTACCCTAACTCTAACCTCTTCTAACCTCTTCTACCCTAACTCTACCTCTCCTACCCTCTTCTACCCTAACTCTAATCTCCTCTAACCCTCTTCTACCCTAACTCTACCTCTTCTAACCTCTTCTCCCCTAACTCTACCCTTTTCTAACCTATTCTACCCTAACTCTAACCTCTTCTCCCCTAACTCTAACCTCTTCTAACCTCTTCTACCCTAAAATTAACGTCTGCTACCCTAACTCTAAATCTTTCTACCCTAAAACTAACGTCTGCTACCCTAACTCTAACCTCTTCTACCCTAACTCTAACCTCTTCTACCCTAATTCTAACCTCTTCTACCCTAACTCTAACCTCATCTACCCTAACTCTAACCTCTTCTACCCTAACTCTAACCTCATCTACCCTCCTCTTCCCTAACTCTAACCTCTCCTACCCTAACTCTAACCTCTTCTACCCTAACTCTAACCTCCTCTACCATAACGCCAACCTCTTCTACCCTAATTCTAACCACTTCTAACCTCTTCTACCCTAACTCTAACCTCTTCTACCCTAACTCTAACCTCTTCTACCCTAACTCTAACCTCTTCTACCCTAACTCTAACCTCTTCTACCCTAACTCTAACCTCTTCTACCCTCTTCTACCCTAACTCTAATCTCTTCTACCCTAACTCTAACCGAGTTACCCTAACTCTACCCTAACTCTTACCTCTTCTAACCTCTTCTACCCTAACTCTAACCTCTTCTAACCTCTTCTACCCTAACTCTAACCTCTTCTAACCTCATCTACCCTAACTCTAACCTCTTCTAACCTCTTCTACCCTAACTCTAACCTCTTCTAACCTCTTCTACCGTAACTCTAACCTAGTTAAACTAACTCTAACCTCTTCTACCCTCTTCTACCCTAACTCTAACCTCTTCTACCCCAATTCTAATCTCTTCTACCCTAACTCTAACCTAGTTAAACTAACTCTAACCTCTTCTAACATCTTCTACCCTAACTTTAACCTCTTCTACCC